>NC_082715.1:165305007-165442190 GCF_030144855.1 Hypanus sabinus
GGGTAGACGCTTGGAGAAAACACCTGAAGTGCAGACCCTATTGCCAGGTGTGCTTTGTTCAAAAGAATATTTGCAAGGAGGAAATGCCAATAATTCTGTTTAGCCAGTTAGCACATAACGATCTTTGAGGGAAGTTTCCATCTGTGCCGGTGACTGGAATCCATCATCGTGAGTAAAGTGATACAGTCAACTACTTCAGTACGAGCTCCAACATTTATGTACACCGTTTAGACTGGTTTATCTGCAATGGGCCCTTTGTTTTTTTTATTATTATTATTATTATTATATTAATATTTTCTTTTATGCCGGTGCACAATCTGTTTATATCCGGATGAATGACAACTGTGCATGGGGCTGCTTTCACTCGGCAATCGCCAGAGTTAACGTTCCCTCATTGCAACATCAATGCTTACTTGTTTGGTTGATACCAAATTATACCGACCCAAGATATGTTATTTAGGAAGGCACTGAGTCATATGGCTGTCAGCAGAGTTAGTTAACGTGCCAACTTTGTGACGAGCTACGTGAGAGGGTCACGCTAGAGTTAATCTGTTATGTCACATGAAAGAAGGGGCGAAGAAGTGATATAATCCATCACAGGGCCTTCTATTTGAAAATGGAAAGTGGGAGCTTGGAGGTCAGGGTTACTGCCGACTGGAAAACGGCAAGAGAATGTAACCTCTGAGTGAGAGAGAGAGAGAGAGAGAGAGAGAGGAGAGAGAGAGAGAGAGAGAGAGAGAGAGAGAGAGAGAGAGAGAGAGAGAGAGAGAGAGAGAGAGGAGAGAGAGAGAGAGAGAGAGAGAGAGGAGAGAGAGAGGGAGGTAGAGAGAGAGGGAGGGAGAGAGAGAGAGAGAGAGAGAGAGGGAGAGAGAGAGGAGGGGAGAAGATGTGGAGGGAGAGAGAGAGAGAGAGGGGAGAGAGAGGGAGGGAGAGAGAGAGAGAGAGAAAGAGAGAGAGAGAGAGAGAGAGAGAGAGAGAGAGAGAGTGAGAGAGAGGAGAGAGAGAGGGAGAGAGAGAGAGAGAGAGAGAGAGAGAGAGAGAGAGGAGAGAGAGGAGAGAGAGAGAGAGAGAGAGAGAATGAACGAGAGAGTACTGAACACCGGGATCGAAACTCTGTCAGGAGTAAGTGGATTATTACCATTTATTGTGCCATGTATATGATGTGGGTGATCATCGTCTACTCATTAGTATATTGATATTGGCGTTTTTTCCCCCTTGCAGTAGTTTGCCGTATTCTCCTGTGGCAGTGTTTTTACAAGAATAGTGAACTCTTCCCTTATCAATACTCTTCCAGGTTTGTATGTCTGGCGGTAGTGGTCAGAGAAACACAACTTCTGATATGCAGCAGCTTCTCATACGAACTGTCACCAACTGCTCCCTCGTGGAGGGGGTGGGTTAGGATAACCTATGCTACTCGCTGTCCAAGTT
This sequence comes from Hypanus sabinus, assembly GCF_030144855.1. Classification (NCBI taxonomy): domain Eukaryota; kingdom Metazoa; phylum Chordata; class Chondrichthyes; order Myliobatiformes; family Dasyatidae; genus Hypanus; species Hypanus sabinus. The sequence goes on from NC_082715.1 coordinate 165,306,436, forward strand.
GACCCGCAGGCTAGCGTAGGGAAGGAGCAAATTTGGAAGAAATGTGCTTACTGTCTGCGTTCATGTTCAGGAAGGACCTTTGTTCAGTCAGCCACTCCTGTCACCGCTCTCAGCCCTGGCAGTGAGGCAGGGGGATACAAGCGCTGAAGCACCTGGGAGGGCACCGGATAACAATCTGTTAACCTCGAGCTCCTGAGTAATTTGCAATAAACCAGCAAAGCCAGACAAGAAGAGCAATGAGCCGTGCCCTAGCGCCTTGCCGTACCTTGCAAGATTGGTTTATTGTTGACACCTGTACGAGGGACAGTGATAATCTTGTCTTGAATACCGTGCACAACAATCACTACATTGCACAGTGCATTGCGGAAGGAAAAGGTAAAACAATAACAGAATGCAGAATTGAGTATAACTGCCAGCAGATAAAGTGCAGTAGAGTTAAACAATAACGATGTTGTGATGAACCGCACGGCAACTTTGAGAGATTCAAAGGTTTTTTTTTATTATCAATGCATACATCCATATGCATATCTGATTTCTTAAACATTTCTTAGAGAAGCACGAGTCAAAGAAATTACATTAAATTAATTCAAGGAAAAACGTTGAAACAGAACCCAAACCCTTCCCTACTCAAAAGGAACAGCATCCTTATTACCTAATTCCCTGCACGTCCACCCCCCACCCCCGCAAACCACCGCATGAAACGAACGAAACGGAGCAGGAGCATTTGCTTCATGTCCCGAAAGAAAAAAAAAACTTTTAGAATAATAACTGAGCATTAACCCCGAAACTTCTTCCCCTCACACAACAAAACCGAAAAGGAACCGACGATAAAAGCACAGAATATAAATAGCATGAATCTGAGGAAGTCCAGAGTCTAATAAACGCAGTTCATCCTCTGATATCAACGACATTCATCAAAAGAGGGAGACAAGACACAATCAAAGAGGCGTAGCCGCCGTCTACAGAGACCCACACAGTGACCGGTCACTTATAGATTCCTACTCTGACAGGCAACCGGCGCTGAACTCTCGCTCGCTTTTCGCATTTACCTCGATATTCTCCAACTTTCTCGGCAGATTACTGGACTCGTTAACGGCGAAACGGTGTCGAACAGCAATTCCCGTCACGCATCGAAATTTCTTCTTATTGTGGTCGTCTGATTATGCACTCTTGTCACAGAATCTTCTCGGAGCTGGCAAAGCGCTGGAGCAGGTAAACCATCTCCAGGCTGTAAATGGCAGCCTTTAACTGCCCCAGGAACACGGTAAAAGATGGACGAAAAAACAGACATAAAATAATTTTAAAAATGTATATATGTTCGTGTCCTATTAAAGAGATGCCGACTTAGAGAGCGTTTCGTTAGCATTTTTGTCTGTTTGGAAGAAGCTGGTTGGATTCTAATCCAGGATATCTCGCCTCGATGCCCATTGCCGATGCCACTACATCACCGGCCAGATAAACAATAAAGTGCAAGATCCTAATCCACTAGTTTGACGTCAAGTCCATCTACTCATATTAGGGATATTCTTTTGTCGTAAAACTATGATAGAACATGTTCCTTGTCCTTATAACAGTGGGTAGAAACTGTCCTTGAGCCTGGCAGTGTGTGCTGTCATACTTTGGCATCTTCTGTCCGATTGGAAGGGAGAGAGGATCTCTGGGATGGGTAGGACCCTGGAGTGCACTGGCTACTCTACCAAGGCAGTGGAAGTGAAGACAGAGTCCACGGAGGGAAGGTTGGCTACCGTGACGTGTGGAGCTGCGTCCAGAGCCCTCTGCAGTGTCTCATGGTCACAGGAGGAGCGGTTTACGGTACCAAGCCATGATGTGTCCAGTCAGGATGCTTTCTGTCAAGGTGGATGTGGCTACAGAGGTGTGGACTGCCACAAGTACCTGGCTGGATAGGGGTAGGGAATCGCGATCTGGTCCCACAAGATTCCTCCATGATCATTTGGTGGAAGTGGGTGATCTTCGTCTGGCTTTGTGTTCTAATAGGGAGAGGATCTCTCAGTCCCCGACGTGAGTCCAGCTTCTTGTGTTTGAAGGAGGAAGTGCAGTGGCCGTTCCTTTCTGTTGATAACGATACCCAGCTATCCGGGTGCAGAGAAAACAGCCTCCAACAACTCTCCCACCAGCGGCTTGTCAGGACATCGCAGAAGCAGCCTATTCCCATGGGTTCCTCTTCACCGGACAACTCTGGTCGTGTTGCTTGTGGAGTATCGCATTTAGTTTCAGTCGTCTTATAGGAAGGGTGACGAGGATTTGGAAAGAGTATAGACGAGGTTATAAGGAGGACCTTCGGGAGGAGAACTAGAAGTTGCACAAACTTGGATTGTTCTTGTGCGAGTGGCGGAAGCCAAGGTGAAAATTGAAAGGATCAGTATTCTCATAGTAAGTGTTGTTGCCGCTATTTCAAGCTCTGGTTAGGTTCCACCTGGAATATAAAATTAGTTTCGGTCGCTCCATTACAGAAAGGAGGACAAGGCTTCGGAAAGGGTTTCAAAGAGATTTCTAGGCAAGAGATCTATGAGGAAGAACTCCTGCTATCCTTTCCAGAATGGCAGACACCAACGGGAGATAGAGCGGCTTATAAGAGTCATAAATACAGTCGGCAACTGTAACCTTTATCACAGTAATAAAGTACCAGATAACAGAGGACATGCAGTTGATGTGAGAGCGAAAAATGTTCAAAGGAGATGTGTGGCGAAATGTTTAAAATAAAACAGAAAGTTGCTAGTGCCTGTAAATCATTTCTAGCGTGTTGGTGAAGGCTATGGTATTTATGAGATTCTGCGATAGGCAAACAAATTCACAGAGAAGGGACGGGTATAGACAACACGGAGACAACGTGATTAGTTTAATTAGGTATCACCGGCTTAACCATATCAGCCCAACATCACAGAGTAAATGTTCTCTTCCTGTCCCACACGGTCTAACCGAAGAGATAATCACTGATGAGAGAAATTTATTTTCCACTCCATCGTGAATATGACGTCGTACATTCTGAGTCTGTGAACCATGGTAATAGAATCTCATTCAAGGGAAACATCCTCCCAGCAATCGGTCTGAATTACCTGAAAGAACCGATCAATTCTTCTCATAATTCCAGAGAAAACAGTCCCAGCTTATTCACTTTCCCCTTACACATACAGCCTACCATCTCTTGAAGCATTCAAGTCAGTGTGAGGAAAAGTCCCTTTAATATCTCCGTTGCGGGGATAACTTTCCTGAGTAACTGTTACTAGAAATGGAAAAAAAAAACATTTAATATGCATTCAGACAGAGGGATTCCTTTAGTGAGGCATCAATGGCTTAATCTGGTCAGCCCACCGTCGCAGACAAAATGTCCTCCTCCTGTCCTGCAGCTTTGTATTGTTTAACTGGAGAAGGAATCACTGACTGAGGACATTAGTTTCCCACGCATTCCTGAATATCCGTTCCTTCATGCTGGGGCAATGACACACGGCAATATAATTCTCATTCAGGGGAGACATCCTCCCGGCAATTCGTCTGAATGGTCTGAAAGAATCCAGCATTTCTCTTCACAATTCCAGGGAATACAGACTCACTCTCCCCACAAGCAGCAAGCGGGTCATACCGGGACTTAGACCTGTCAGTGTAAGCAATAGTCTCGCACTCTCTCTTTAATCGATCGGACTTTCCCAAGGAAATGTGACAAGACCTGGAACTAATATTTAAGGTTCATTCTCACCACACCTTGTAGGACACCTCCCAGTAAGACAGCTCTATACCTCTTCTGCAATACTCCTGCATCACAGCACAAGATACTGCTTTTTTTCCTAATTATTTGCGGTAACTGTATGTTAACTTTTAGTGACCTGTTGACAAGGACCGTGAGGACCCTCTGACCCATTCAATCTGTCCCCATATGTATATGGATTTTCTGGTTTGTTCCACTAGGAATGGATGGCCTCAGATCCCCCATATTCTGTCCGTCTGCCACATCTTCATTCCTTCATTTCTGTCTGCAACTCCAAACCATCGCTGCGCCCTTCTCACTACTAACCCAGCCATTCAGATCTGTGCAACAGCGACATGGATATAATAAAGTTTGTCCTCACATTGAAAACACTGTAGACTATGAACAGCTGGGATCTCGCATACAATCCCTGAGTCACCTACAGGTTTGAACGTGGTCCATTTATTTCCTCTATCTGACATTGACCTGCTGCCTAATTCTCACCCAGGCATAATATCAAGAACCCCGCGTACTTATCCAAAACTTTTTTAAGTTCATCCAATACCACATTCATCAGTTCCCAATTTTCCATCTGTCTGTCCAATCCTGAACCCACACTGGCTCTGCCAGCCCCGTGGGTGAGGATCTGTGGTCTTGGTCTGTATCTCTACCTGTTGGATACTTGTACAGAATCCAATGTAAATATTGACCAAGTAAATATTGATGGTTCAGTGTAATACCGTTGTATTGGTAATCTATGTCTCGGTCTTGGGTTCAGTGTGGGACTGAGTCTGAATTTCTCTATTGTCTGAAAATGTGGAACTGATGAGCCGTCGGTGTCTCTGAGCTGTGTAACACAGCTTGTGAGTGGGAGAGGAGTGGCTGATTTGGTTCCTCGACAGGAGGGAATATCGGAGTTGATTGAAATTTTTCCCTGTGGGTAGGAAAAGGAAACAGGGTCAGTGAGGGAGACGGTTGCCTAAATCGGCTGTTGCACCCTGTACCATTGTCAATCTGTCGGTATGACTCTCTCTTTCTTTGGCTCATATATAACATTGCATGTGACGCTTGTCTTTCTTTTATTCACTTTCAGCTATCCTGCGTTATTAACCATCCTATCTAAATCTCCCAATTTAGAGACAAAATTTTAATATTCAATATTTAATATTTCCTTTGCAGATCGAAGCATTTCTTCGTAATTTTCGTTTGACCTCTAACAGGTTTGAGATGCTCTAAAATGCCTATTACATTAGCAACAGCTCAGATTTTTGAGGAACTCCACAGAGCTTTGTCAACACATTGTGTGTGGTGCCTAGGATTTCCAGCATCTGCTAGTGATCTCATGTTTTGTACATCAGCATCGTGGTCGTCAGACCACTGACATCACGTGTGTGTGTGTGTGTGTGTGTGTGTGTGTGTGTGTGTGTGTGTGTGTGTGTGTGTGTGTGTGAGTGTGTGTGTGTGTGTGTGTGTGTGTGTGTGTGAGTGTGTGTGTGTGTGTGTGTGTGTGTGTGTGAGTGAGTGTGTGTGTGTGTGTGTGTGTGTGTGTGTGAAACGCAGGGACGGAAGTTAGGGGTCGTACGTGTCGTTGATCTATGCTTACAAATGGATAATTAGTGATCAAAACATTGAAATCTGTAAATGTGGCTGTTTCGGGTCTTTGTCATTCGAGCTCCGACATTCTTTTCACCAGATGAGTCACCGCTGAGGTATTGCCTAGGAATTTATAAGTACTTATCTTCATTCGATCCAATAATTGCATCTTTTCTCCAGAGAAAAGGAGTTGAAATACCATGTTTAAGTGTCTGTAGTCAGTCAGTCAGCGCAGTAACCGTATCTCTGGACACTGATGCTTTGTATAAATCAGCGCCGTTTTGAGTACATTAGCTCAGAGTTTCTGAAGCATCTGTGAATTCAGGAGCAACACCATTGGCAGACTATCACCGAAATGGGGTATCCAGTCCTCTTGCGGATTGGAGAAGTTTACTATCGTTTTATTTCAGTCTTTGGAATTCCCTGTAATCCGCTGTATCAGCTGCCGTTGGTGGGAATTGAGGTTGAATATCAATGTAGTGATTGTTTCTGTCGCTGGTTTCCATTGCCAGATGTCCAGTCCAAGTATTCGGCATTCTAGAGATGGAATCGAAACCAGCGACTGTGGATTCTGATATCTGGATCTAAAAATAAACCGTGGTAAGAATTCAGCAAATCCGCCAACGTCGGAGGACCTCAATGGGACAAGCATATATCTTCCAGGGGATTGTGTTAAATAATCTGATGCTCGGGTCTCTGTGCTATTTGTCTCGAAGCAGTTACACTGCATGCGCAAATGCCATGAGATGATAGTGATTGATTGTCTGCATTGGTATGTGAGCGGTTGTGTGAGGTACGATTCAGCAAATGTGAGGAGCTTCATGTTGCACCATGAAACTCGAGGACTTTTACTAATTGTGTGCGGTGTGACAGGAAGTGAGGTAGCTGTTGGACAACGCAACGACGTCGTTGCTGATCAATTAACAAAACCGAAGTGGTCATTCATAACTATCAATACTGTGAAATGTATTCTATTGTCCACACCTGACTGCGACACCGAGTCTGCTACAGGACTTTGAATTTGGAAGAAGACGGCCGGAAACGTCGACTGTCCTTCATCCTATAGATGCTGCCTCGCCTGCTGCGTACCACCAGTTTTCTGTGTGTGTTGCTTGAATTTTCAGCATCTGCAGATTTCCTCGTTTTTGAGTATATCTGTGTTGCTGTATCAGACTAGGCTGTGACTGCTGCCTCATTCAAAGATCTGCTGTGAAGTCAGCGAGGTGGCAACTGCTGGAATAGAAAACAAACACGGCAAATGCTGGAAGCACAAAGCCCCAAACGGCATGTAGAGAAAGAGAAAGCAGCACTCTAGAAAACTGCATGTATAGTTGTGCAAACTCGAGGAAATCTGCAGATGCTGGAAATTCAATAGACTCTTCCACTGGGAAGTGTCACTGGGAGATCCTGATTTTCCTGGCGGACAAGTGCTACACCTGCGCTTACACTTCCTCCCTAACCACCATTCAGGGCCCCAGACAGTCCTTCCAGGTGAGGCGACACTTCACCTGTGAGTTGGCTGGTGTGGTATACTGCGTCCGGTGCTCCCGGTGTGGCCTTTTATATATTGGCGAAACCCGACGCAGACAGGGAGACCGTTTCGTGGAACACCTACGCTCGGTAAACCAGAAAAGGCAGGATCTCCCAATGGCCACACATTTTAATTCCACGTCCCATTACCATTTTGATATGTCTATCCATGGCCTCCTCTACTGTCAAGATGAATCCAAAATCAGGTTGGAGGAACAACACCTTATATACTGGCTGGGTAGCCTCCAAACTGATGGCATGAACATTGACTTCTCTAACTTCCGTTAATGCGCCTCCTCCCCTTCTTACCCCATCCCTAACATATTTAGTTGTTTGCCTGTTCTCCATCTCCCTCCGGTGTTCCCCCCGCCTCCTTTCTTTATCCTGAGGTCACCTGTCCCATGATCGTTTCCCTTCTCCAGCTCTGTATCACTTTCGCCAATCACCTTTCCAGCTCTTAGCTTCACCCCACCCCCTGCCGTCTACTCCTATCATTTCGCATTCCCCCCCACCCCCCACTACTTTCAAAGCTCTTACTCACTTTCCTTTCGGTTACTCCTGACGAAGAGTCTCGGCCCGAAACTTCGACATCGCTTCTCCCTGTAGATGCTGCCTAGCCTGCTGTGTTCTACCAGCATTTTGGATGTATAGTTGTGCTTTTGTTTGACTGGTAGATGTTGGGACTTTGGCTTGTGAGGCTATACTCAAGAGGCAGAGGTACAGATATAATTAGCCCACGCATCTGTGTGAGCTTGCGAAGGAGTCATCATCCAACATTTTAGCAGAACTCCATTCAACCTTCTGTAGCTACCAGTAACAGAACTATGTCAAGATTTTACAAGGAGACATTACAAGGGTTGACAAAACAGGCGCGACCCAGGTCACTGCAAACCAGGACGGCCGAGGGTTCAGTGGTGTTGCGGTTTCTCAAAAGATGATGGAGACTGATCTTCAGAGGGCAAATCGTTGCAAGTCTTCGATATACCAAGTTGTCCATGCCCAACAAATCGATCCAGCCCCCATTGGTGCTATAGAATCTCTCGAATCTCGAGAAGGCAATGCCTTGGTAAATGCCTGCGGTAACCATGGGAATGCATTTGGTCCCATCGAGCTTGACAAACGCTAGCATTTATTTCGTGGATCTTCTGGCGGTAGAGAACATCTTACGCAAGGAACAGAGACATGTGGTAGGAATGTTTGGAGCCATTCAACAAAAGTTTCCAAGCTGGACCAAAGAGCAGTAGCTTAAAGGTGCGCTTGCTGCTTTCAACATGGGTCCAGATAATGTCCATGACTACCATAATGTGGGATGCTTATACAACAGGCCATGACGACTCTAATAATGAGAAAGAGATAGTCGTGTCATGGGGGCTCTCTGAAACAGATCAAAGAAAATACACGTTAACATCTTTTCCACATATTTTATTTTATCTGGATGAGTGTTCCGGGATTTGCTGTTTCTGTTGTGTCCTTCGGCTGTTCTGTCGCTGACAGGTAGTCGCATGGAAGTTGCTGATTTTTAGTGCAAGAATCCCGCAATCAGCGTCGAGTTTTATTCATTTCATTCATATCAGACGCGGATAACGCCGACAGAAATTATTCCAACCATTAATTGACTCTGCGGTTACCTAGTTTTATCTTGTGCCTGCCTTATCAGATTTTGGTCATCAGAAGGGAATGCGAATTCAAATCATTTGACTTTATTTTAATGCGTAAACTCAGCCAGATCATGACTCTCTCTTCACCCTTCCACCGCTACATGCAGCAAAACAGTGGAAATAGTTCACTATCCCCGAAAACTGCTGCACTGGGTTTTGTTCAGTATTTTCTCAATTTGCTATTTCCCCCCTCTCTTCCAGCGAACCTGGTGGCGATCGTAATCCTGTCCCCGGGAAAGAGCGGTCACTCCAAATGTGTAACTCACTACCTGGTGGGAATGGCAGCGGCCAATCTCCTGGTCGTTTTATCGCAACAGCTGCTGACGTGGACTGCTTGGATTTACTTTCCACAATCATTCTTGTTCATCACTCCTGTGTGCAGTACTGCTGGATGGTTGATTTTTGCGAGCACAGGCTGACTGTCTCTTTCACCTTCGATTGATTTGTAGCTGTTTGCTGTGAGAAGCTGAAGATAAAATATTGCACCGAGAGAACCGCTGCTATGGTTATCGGGACAGTGGATGCGCTGACGTGTTTGGAGAGTGTCCCATGGGGTTTTACCTCTGAGTATCTTGTAATAATTGATGGTATTCCCTGGCACTGTGTTCTTACACCGAGCTACAGAAACTCTCCCTCATTGGCGGCTTTTGAGATGTTTCATCGCAGTTTTTCCCCTTGTGTCCCATTCTTTCTGATTTTGATGCTGAATATTCTGACAGCCAGGCGAATTCTGATGGCTAGTCGAGCACGCAGGCGACTCCGAGGACAAAAAATTGAAGAGAATGACAAGGACCTAGAGATGGAGAACCGACGCAAATCCATCGTTTTGCTCTTCACTATAACGGGTACAACTCAATACAACTCAGCTGCCTTCATGTCCCTATTCTGTACTCCCACTTGTGAGTAAACAGAAACAAAATGATGAACTGATTTACAAACTAAGCAAGAGATCATCTGGTGATGCTCGAAATACAGAATAGCACGCACAAAACCATGACGGTTGTTGGCCCGAAGAGTTGAATGTTTACTCTTTTCTATCTGCTGAGTTGCTCCACCATTTTCTCGATGTGTATTATAATTATAGAACAACTAGTTACAGCCGATCCCGACGACACCACCGGCCTCAGCATCCCACAAAACTCCATAGAACCATAGAACACTGCGGCACAGTACAGGCCCTTCAGCCCTCTATGTTGTGACGATCTATATAATCCTTAAAAAAAGTACTAAATCCACTCAATCCCATAACCCTCTATTATTCCCTCATTCCTGTGCCTGTCCAAGAGGCTCTTAAATACCCATAACGTTTTTTTTACACAGAGGGTTGTGAGTGCCTGGAATGACTTGCCAGGGATGGTGCTGGAGGTTAAAACATTATGGGTATTTAAGAGCCTCTTGGACAGGCACAGGAATGAGGGAATAATAGAGGGTTATGGGATTGAGTGGATTTAGTACCCCTAAACTTCCCTCCCTTAATTTTGTACATATGCCCTCTGGTGTTTGCTGTTGGTTCCCTGGGAAACAGTTAGTGACTATCCACCCTATTTATGCCTCTCATAATCCTATAGACCTCTATCAAGTCCCCTCTCATTTTTCTATACTCCAAAGAGAGAAGTCCCAGCTCTGCGAACCTGGCTTCATATGACTTTTTCTCCAAACCAGTCAACATCGTGGTAAATCTCCTGTACCCTATCCGTAGCTTCCCTATACTTCCTATCATGGGGTGACCAGCATTGAACACAATACTCTAAGTGTGGTCTTACCAGAGATTTGTAGAGTTTCAACATGATCTCTCTTCTCTTGTACTCAATCCCCTTGTTAATGAAGCCTAGCATCCCATAGGCCTTCTTAAATACCCTATCAACATGCGCAGCGACCCTGAAGCATGTATGGATTTGAACCCCATAGTCCTTTTGTTCATCCACACTCTTAAGTAACTGTCCATTAATCCTGTGCTCAGTCTTCTGGTTTGTCCTTCCAAAATGCATCACCTCACGCTTATCCAGATTGAACTCCATCCGCCATTTTTCAGCCCAACTCTGCAGCCTGTCTATATCCTCTTGTAACCTTCGACAACCTGCAGCTCCATTCCCAACTCGTACAATCTTCGTATCATCCGCAAACTTACTCATTCATCCTTCCGCGTCTCCATCCAGGTCACTGATAAAAATCACAAATAGCACGGGTCCCTGGACAGATCCCTGCGGCAGTTCACTAGTCACCGACGTCCAGGCAGAATACTTCCCTTCCACTACTAACCTCTGCTTTCTTCCTTCAAGCTTTTATTTTATCCAAACAGCCAAGGTTCTACTTATCCCATGTCTAATGTCTAACTGGATTAGACTCTCCTCAGGGACCTTATTAAATGCCTTGCTATTAAATGCCTTATTAACTGCCATGCAGATCACATCCACTGCCCTGCCCTCATCAATTTATTTTGTTACCTATTCAGAAAACTCAATCAGGCTCGTGAGACACGATCTTCCCTTCACAAAGCCATGCTGCCTATTCATGAGTAGACTGTACTTCTCCAAATGCTCGTAGATCCTATCTTTAAGAATCCTTTCCAGTAATTTGCAGACCACCAACGTAATATTCACTGGATTATAGTTCCCAGGGTTCTCCCTATTACTTTTTTTAAACAGGGGTACTACATTTGCCTTTCTCCAGTCCTCCGACACTTCCCCTGTAGCCAAAGAGGATTCAAAGATCATAGCTAAAACTCCAGCAATCTCTTCTCTCTATTCCCCCAACAACCTGGGGTTGTTGTGTCATATCCGGCCCTGGGAATTTAACAATCTTGATGTTTAAGAAGATTCAGCACTTTTTTCCCTTAAACTCCAGATTGTCCCGCACACAGGCCCGCTCTATTTCGAATTCACCCTGATTAAGATCCTTTTCACTTGTGAATACTGACGCAAAACATTCATTTTGGGCCTCCCCAGCCTCCTGCACCTCCAGGCACATGTTGCCCTTTTACCTTTTAGCAGTCCCACCTTCGTTCTCGTCACCCTCCTGTTCTTCACATACGCATAGAACGCCTTGATCCTTGTCCTTAATCCTACATGCCGAGGCTGTCATACGGGGGTGTTGTATCGGGACTCAACTGCAGGACACAGGCACTGAAGTCCGGGAATCGAGACGAGACGGAACCAAAGGACAGGAACGGATGCAGTCTAGGCAAGGGAAGTCGGGCTAGGACGAGGGATTGGGACCGAGGAGCCTGGGATGGAATAGAAGCCCGAGACTGGACAAGGACCCAGAACGCAGAACCTGGGTCTTGCCTCGGGCTCGGATCCCCAAACCCAGGCGAGGACATGAAGATTCTGGGCTAGAGACTTGAGGCTAGGGTTCAGGCTTGGCTAGAGACTTGTCTAGAGACGAGAGGCTTGGAGTCTAGAGGCTTGTCCAGATACATGGTGACTTGACGCTTGGCTAGAGGCTGGAGATCTTGAGGCTGCAGGCCTGATTCGAGGCTTACGGCTGGAGCTTGAATAACTTGGAGGCTGGAGCTAGGAGGCAGACTAGGAACTGTACATCAACATGGAGCCGGAGCTGATCCTTCGACAAGCCGGGACTCATCTTTAACTCTACACCAAGGTGGAGCAGGACCGTCCGTCGGGTAACGGCAGAACGGCCGGACCTCCGACGGAGGCAAAGACAAGACAAGACAGATTCCCCCCACAGGGCAATTGATGAACTGCCTGACTAACCCCACAAAGGCGAGTACAAAGCTAGACAGGGCAATGGCAGAACGGCCTATCTTACCCCAAGGGGCGAGGACAAGAAAAGCCAAACACGAAAGAACGACAGACAGTTCCATCTATGCATCGGGGTATCTCCGAGTAGCCGTTACGGTCGGCAGCCTTAGAAGCAACCGGATCGCTACCTAGCTCGGATTGGCTGACGGCCACCCAGCTGGACCGGGAAACAGCTGCATCCATACTGCAATGGCAGCTCCGACTACTACCAGCAGGGCTCCCAGCAGCCATGTTTCTCCAAAGCAGCCCCAAGGATGTCAAGAGTCCGTTCCAGCCTTCCACCAGCCATCTGTGTCATGAGAATCCTGAGAAGACGACCCCCCATCCACACTCAATACCAGGGCCACTTATATACCCAGTTCCACTATGAGCCTCAGATGTTTCTGGTTAAGTCCATGCGAAGCAACTGACAGCCGGAGAACCCAGAGTCCGGAGTCCGTGGACCAGACCACGGACTTCGGACTGGACCATAACAAAAGCCTTATCATGCCCCCTTCGAGCTCTCCGAAGTCCTTTCTTCAGCTACTTCCTGGTTACCATATATTTCTCATGAGCCCCTCCTACTTCCTGCTTCTTATATCTAACATATGTTTTCTTTTTCGTCCTGACGAGCTGCCTCACGTAAAGATCCGTTTTTCATCTTACCTTCTCCCAGCTTAAATTGAATCTTGAGGCAAACCTATCACTCCTTCTTCCCGATTCTGAACAAAACTCCCTGATCTGGAGTATACTTTCGTCCGCATCACCATTCCTGGTCCCATCATTACCCGTCATTTCCTTTACGCTCGTTTTCTCCTCTGTCTTTACCTGTGGCTTTTCCTTCTGTTTTCCCGTTTGAGATAACTTCCAGTAGCAGAAAATTAGCCCTCAGTGAAAGAGTTGGGGTAGGGGATCTGGAGTTTGTTCGGTGGAAGAGTAGATGTTGTGAACCCAAGAACAAAAGACACAGGTGAGGCGAAATGGGAACTGACATGGTCTAATCCTAGACAAAGTGCTGGAGAAAGTTTTTAGCTCAGGCAGCAGGACTGGAGAGAGAGAGAGAGAAAACAAAGATCCAATTCAGCTGCAGAGTCTCTTCCCAAAACGTCCGTAGTTTACTCTTTTACACAGATGCTGCCTGGCCTGCAGAGCTCCTCCAGCATTCTGGATTTGCAGAACCTGCAGATTTTCTCTTGTTTATGATTGGTCTACTCCTGGACAGTTTCAACGAGATATTCGGCTATGCCAACACAGAACTGACCATGGACAAAGAACGAACGAATAATGGTTGAAAAGGACATTGATATATAAACAGACACTTGATAATTAATGGAACAAAGGCTCAATTAATTTTGTATTTCAAGCAACTGAGAAATTGGACGGTCTCTAAACAAACACGAATTATTATTTACAAAATTAGAAAGATGATGGGTGCAGCAGTATTTTGCGTTTAGATATTACATACTCCAGATGAAGCTGAATTGAGGAATCAATCTGAGTCCTTCAGTAGTTTGTCGGTGAATTTAATTAATGTTAATCGTGAGGGGGTAACATCATAATATAAACGTTAAGTATAAGCTTGGTTGAGACGGATAATGGGTAGCAGGGATTATCCGGGGAATTATGAAACAGTGACTCCTGGCATTAATGGAGGCTCAAGCTTTGAAATGGGTTTCCTTGCGGGAGGATTGACAAATATTTGGAGAAGCAGCATTCGAGACAGTCAAATCACTTTGTTAGGGGAAGGTCATGAATTGCGCACCTGAATAACTTTCTGTTATTATTTGTTGTAATGCCGGTACTGTTTTGTGCACTTTATGCAGTCCAGTGCAGGTTTGTAGTCTAGTATAGCTTTCTCTGTGTTTGTTTTTTTTTCTAATTACGTAGTTCAGTCTAGTTTTGTGTACTGTGTCATGTAAACTATGGCCCTGAAAAACTTTGTCTCATTTTTACTATGCACTGTACTAGCAGTTATGGTCGAAATGACAATAAATGTTGACTTGACTTGACTTGACATGACGTGAAAGTGTGACAAAACCAGCTAATGTGGTGAGGGTGGTGGACGTTCAGTGCACGGAGTTGAGTGAGGCGTTTTGCAGGAGCCGCAACCATAGACTCACCCAGAACGTCGGGAGTTATGGGACTGATGGAAACTCAACTGCCGGGATCTGGAATAATCTTCCCAAGTGAATATGGGACTGGCAGTAGATGGCACCTTTCCAAGTGATCGGTTATGTACCCCGTCCTTTTTTTTTTGATATTTTCAGTGACTTGAAAGAGGAAGTGGATGCGTTAGTTGGTAACTTGCAATTTGAAGCTCCAAAATGCGTAACGTTTAGAATCAAATCATTCAGCTCGGAGCAATGGAAGTCGGAGTTCAAATCCGGTGTTTTCTGGAAGGAGTTTGTACGTCCTCCTCGTGATACTGATGGGCTTTCTCCCAAGTTAAACCAAGAAAAAGAGAAACCACACTTAGCGATCAGGCTAGGGTAAAATTGATGTGCTGGGCACTGCGGCTCATTGTTATTTGCTTCATCTCTAAATGCATAAATAACACCTATGTGGTGTTTCATCATGTGTTACAATGGGACATCGACACGGTGTAGAGCTGGGCTGTCATGTGACGGACGGAGTTCTATCAGTATGAGCAGATACATAATTAAAATTCAATCCGGATTACTGAGCACAAATGTCAGATTTTATCGCAGTGAGGAGGAACAGGGGAGTCGTGCTATGAAAGCCTCTAGATCCCTCAACATTTCCGAACAAATTAATTTAGTGGTTAAGAAGGCTTAAGAACTTGCAACTCCGGATTAGAGATCTCACACTTACTTCCGGCGTCACAGACCTACAAGGGAATAGATGCTAAGGAAATATAGGCAAATGTGTGGTTAACGAGTTGTGCAAGCGGGCATCGAACTCTCAACCAGTTTTGCTGCGATTGGTGCAAGGAGCATGGTTTCTAAACCTGCACTGAGAGGGTGTTTATATTGTAAGTGGGAAGCTTGATGAAAAAGTGTGCAATTTCTTCTCTTTCTCCGTGTTCCACGCGATCGCAGTATTCGTACCTGATGTCTGCTGTAACATGGATCTTTCCACTTCTATTTTCCACAATAAGCATTTTATCTCTCTATTCTACGCTGTACAACAACTGATAACCTGCCTTCAGCAATCATCCCTCGTACCGTTATCATCATACTTCAACATGCTGTTCACGGCTTTCGGTCACGCTCTTGGGGTCTTCCGCATATATTCAGAGGAATAGAGTCGACCTCTCTGACGAGGCACTTCCATTACAAAATTGACATTGTACCTTCGGCACCCCCCGTGCATTGAGACCAGGGGACAACCAAAATATTCCCATCTGCCTGCCTTTGTCCCGTCTCCTCTGGCAGAGAAATTACCCTGAATGTTCATCTCAATCGCAAAGTCTGAAGGATTTTTTTTTCCTTTCTGTATGAGTCTCTGATTAAAATTTCCCTGTACTGTATTTGCCGATAGTGTCTTGTACATTTGTTTACGTACAGGACACTAAGGCATTTTTTTATCTCTTGAATGTTGTATTAAAGTGGATAATATTCCAGAGACAGACGTGATATGCTGCAGATTACTGAGAGGCAGCAGATTAGATTACTGCGGACAGAACCGATATATTTGTGTTCTCCATAGCCACAAAGAAGGGACCAAAAAAGCATTGATAACTGATTATTATTCGTGAAAGGGGATGGATGATCCAGTAAAATATTGATTTCTCAATCACATTTCACGGGGAAGAGATTACTGGAGAGTATTCTTAGGCCTATTTTTCCAGGTGCTTCACTCTTGCTAAAATTTTCATAACCTGCCTCGCTCTCCACCCATGTTTTGAATCGAGGTGTCATCTGTAAATTCAGTTTACCATATTACAATTGAAATCCAAATGTTTATATGTCCTGACCATTAGAAAGTTATTAAATAGGTTTGGGGGTGCACATGTATATCAGGTTGTTGGTGGTTTGAGGAGCACTGTGTTTTGCTGGCTGTAATCAGATTTGCGGTGTTCACAGATTTTGTCATCTTTATCAGCCGGAGTGATTCTTGCTTTCAGCTAATCTAGTGTGCATCCGGATTTCAAGTTGTACATAGATATGAGGGTACATACGGATTGGGAGTTGCGCAAGAGTTTCGGGGTTCGAATGTATTTGGGGTGTCTGCAGGTTTGGAGTGTGACGAATATAAGTTATATCATTCATAGATACGTTAGTAATAAATTTAATTTGAACTTGATTTCTATTTGTGTGCCTTATTTCTGGTATACGCAGCAAGAGTCTTACACTGGGATGCATGTGGGGTTTGATACACACATGGATATTGTGGTGCCTTCTGATCTGAGGACGTGCGCATATTTGAGGATGTGCATGGTTTTGGGAAAACTCACAGATGCGTACATTCTCGAATATGGGGGTGTAAGCGAAATTTGGGTTAGACAACGATTTGGGTGTTTTCGGCGGATCTGGAGTTCCACACGAATTTTGGGCTGCCTGCGAATGTTAGTGACGAGACATTTATTTTCTGAACTGTTTAACATGGTTCTTACTCCTGGATAAGCAAAAGTGCATGTGAGGTTGTCAGCGAGTGTGAGCTGTGCTAAGGATTGGGATTCCTTAGAATTAGGGAAGTGTCGGCTAATATTGGGGTGCACACTGCTTTGCAGGAGAAACTGAATTCGGGGATGTGTTATGGAATTTGGGGTTGCACACGGATTTGCGGTTACATCTAGAGTTTTGGAATAATGTATTTTGAATGTGGGGTGAAAAAGGATTTGCATACGCACTAAATTGAGGTTTGCGCAAATTTAGGGCGGAGTCAGCACGTGTTCATTTTCGGGGGTGAACATGGAATAGGGGCTTTGGAACAAATATGAGTCTTCCGGCAAATATGGGTGTAAACGTGGTCTCGGGGATGCGCATTGATTTGGGGTGTTATTGACAATTATTGCGGCGTACACTGATATTTAGAGGTGTGGGGGTGTACGGGGAATTGGGACTGCTCGCAGAGTTGACTTTTTCGAACGATGTGGGATGCGTGCGAACTTTTAATGTCGAAATAATCAGTTTCTGATAGGTTTGAAATGATTCCTGCTATTATGTATGTGTTTGGGGAGCAAACTAATTTTTGATGTGCAAAAATTGAGGGTGCAGAGGGCTAGGTGATGTGCACTAAATTTCGAACATAGGCATCAACAGTCATGTGGGGATACACATAGATTTGTGTGAATTTGCGGATCAGGATTTGCACACGAATGGCTGATTGCGTTCGGAGTCTATACTGCCATGATTTGATGTGCATGTGGGGGTGTCAGTAGTTTGGGGTGCTCACTGAGGTTGTGGGAGCGATATGGGTTGCATATGATCTTGGATCTGGGGATGCGCTCCAATTTAGGGATTACACATGGAATTAGCGGTCTGCTGGGATATGGGGTGCGCACCTATTTGGGGATAGCATATTTAGAGGTGTGTTGGCGAATAGGAGAGTAGCCACGTTTTTGTGGGTGCATATGGGGATTTTGGCTGTGTCGGCGTATTTGGTGACGTGCGCACGGACTTTGGGATGTGTGTGGGTTTTTAATGTGAAGGCAGCCATTTTGCGCTTAGAATGATTATTCCACAAGTATAATATTCATCTACTAAGCTTGTGGGGTTGCCAGCGGGTTTGGGGTGCGCTGTTATTTGGGAATGGCGCAGATTTGGGATTACAGACAAATTCTAGTGATGTGAACGTATGTACTGTTAAATATGGTGGTGCACATCGATTTGGCGTGACACGGAGATTTTGGTATGTCGCCGATCTGCAAAAGGATTTTGCGGTATTTTAATCTTTAATGTTGATGCAGATATTTTCTAAATTGTTTGAAATGATTCTTGCTTTATTTGTCAGGCTGTTATGGGTGCGTACATATTTAGGGATTGTGCAGATTTAGTGTGGTTTTGGCAAACATGGGATGCACACTGGTTTAGGTGAGTGTAAGGCAATAAAGTGATGCTTACGGATTTCGGGTCCTACAGATTTGTCTACGGATTTGGAGTTGTGACGTATCTGAAGATGACTTCAATTACAGATACGTTCATAATAAATACACTTTGATCTTTTGGCAGTATTTTTGTTAAATTATGGTGGCGGCGGTTATTGGTAAAGTGTTTAAAATAATTCCAGATCTGAGATAATCAATTATGCAACGGTGCTGTCAGACTGTTTGAGGATCGCTCTGCTTTGGGGATTGCGCAGATTTAGGGCAGTGTCGGTAAAACTGCGATGCACATTCATTTGCCGATGTGAATAGATTTAGAGATGAACGGTTTCAAGATGCGAATTAATTTGAGTTGTTTTGGCTTATATTCTGATGTTCACTGATTTAGCGATTCTCAGAGATCTGTGGTGTCTGCGGATATGGAGTTATGTTGTATTTGAAGGCAGTTTCATTTACAAATACTTACATTATAAATGCAGCTTTAACTGTAGACAGTATTCGTGTTATTTTGTGGTGGAGGCAGCCATTTTTAGAACTGTTTGAAATGATTCCTTCTTTGGAATGCTCTGCTGTACATCTGGGGGTGTAGGCGAGTATGGAGGGCTCCTCGATTTGGGGGTGTGCACAACGTGAAACCCGTGTACACACCGACTAGAAAAATAGATTATCCAAAAACCTTTTCAAGAATTGACAAAATATGCGTATACCCCCAAATCTGCAAACTGCCCGAAAATC
This sequence comes from Hypanus sabinus, assembly GCF_030144855.1. Taxonomy (NCBI): domain Eukaryota; kingdom Metazoa; phylum Chordata; class Chondrichthyes; order Myliobatiformes; family Dasyatidae; genus Hypanus; species Hypanus sabinus. Next base: position 165,325,399 of record NC_082715.1, read on the forward strand.
AAATTAGTATGCACCTCAAATACACCGACAATCCCAAATCTGTGTGCGTCCCCAAAATTATTGAAAAACATTCTAAGGGACAGGATATATAAGTCAATTGCAATATGAGAAACTTGATTTGCAGGTGACACCTGGGTTCAGAGCGTGAGTGGACAGCGAAGTAGTTTATGAAATCTTTCAGCGTCAGTGAAGCAGGTAGAAAAACGGACCGAACATTTTGCAGTTGGAAGCTAAAGCGACATTCCATCTAGATAGGATCAAGAGCTGCTGCACTTACCCGGATCTACCTGGGTAGACATATACAATAATTGTTAGGGAATTGAGGAAAGAGGGAAAGCAGAGGGATCTGTGAATACAGTTCCATAATTCCTATGCAAGTTGTTCGCATCGCAAATCAGTTACCACCCATATTTGCCGAAGCAGCCGTAAATCTGCGCAAACCCAAAATCTGCGCGCACCCCAAACCCGCTGACACCCGAGATGCAAACATTTCAATCCATTCAGAAAATGTCCGTCTCGAGGTTAGCAAGCCATATGTGCGCCAAAATCCTTTTGCAGATCAGCGACACAAACTAATCTGCGTGTCAACCCAAATCCGTGTGCAGCCCCATATTCAAGACTACATCACGAACTGTACACTGATCACTAAAATCCGTCCGCACCCCCAAATCTGCCCACATCCCACATACGAGAGCACCCCACAGGCATATTTGATGACCCAGACGGATAATCTTTGCAAACACAAAATGGTTGTCTTAACAGTAAAAACCACCACGTACGTCCTTACGTACGTCACCAAATCGATATGCACTCACAAAAACGTGGAGACTCACATATTCGCCAACTACCCTAAAAAGGTGCGCACCCTTATATCGGAGAACTCCCATAAATGTTTGCAGCACTTTATTAGAGAACGTCTAAATCCATGCACCGCATGAATATGAACCACAAGACCGTGTACTATCCATATTCGACAACAAAAAATGAAATTGCGCAATCGCCAATTCAGTGTTCATCCTAAACACGTGGACTCCTCCGCGTGTACATCAGATTTTCCCGAAGCAACAATCAATAAAAACAATTGAGAAAATGGCAGCCTCGACATTAATAATCTGTACGCAAATTTTGATCCGCCATCTCACCAAATCTATGTGTCATGATCGAAAAGTCAACCCAAATCAGCGCACATCACCAAATCCATGTGCATGAAGTATTTTAAATGATACTTCCTCTGGAATAACCTAATGTGCAAGTGGGTTTCTCCGCGGGTATGATATTCGCATGGATTTTAGGGTGCGCTCCTAGTTGAGGTGTTGCACATATTTGAAGAGTACATGGATTTGTGATTGTGTACAAGTGGGTGTAAACACGGATTTGGGGTGAGTTAAAGATTTGGGTGTGTTGGCAGATCTGAAGTTGCACATGAATTTTGGGCTGTGTGCGGATTTCAATGTTGCGGCATCCATTTTCTGAATTCTTGAAAGGATTCTAAACTGCATGTCGGGATGTTTGTGATATTGGCGTGCGCACTGTATTGGGTCGCGCAGATATTGAGCAGTGTCTGAAAATAAGGGGTGCACACTGCTATGGTGTGAACTTGGATATGGGAATGCGCACGGATTTAAAGTTGAGTTCTCAAATAAAGTTAAGTCCTCATTTGAGCACTGATTTCGGGTGTGCGTAGATTTAGGGTTTGGCGGCAAATATGCACCAGGATTTGGGGATATGCGCCAATTTAGGGGTCGGTAGTCAATTACGGGGACGTAATTAGATGTTCTGATGCTCGTATATTCCGGGGGCTCTTTGCTTACCAATCAACAGTTGAAATCGTAATTTCGAGTGCTGCGAATTTAAAATGTCGAATCAGCCATTTTCTGAACTGCTGGTCATGAATTCTGCTTTGAAATTATTTATTATCTATGTGGTGTCTCAGCGTGTTTGGAGTGCGCACTGATTTGGTGATGTGCACATGATTTGTAGATTAATGGCGGGCAGCTTTGATTTATCAATGCAAAGACTCTGCTAAAGTAAATTTCGATAATCCGGAGCGCTGGGTAACATTACGGAATATTGGTCTAACAATACACTAACATAATTTAAATTTACATTTAAAGATACTGCGCTGTGCTTTTAGAAATTTCTGCAAGTTTGAAGCGAATGCGAAAAAGGAACCGCTGGTGAGATTTAAGGAAGCAACTTAGACATCACTCGAAATTTAGTCTCAAACATGGCCGTGCACACGTATTTGGGTATACACATTGATTTGGGTGTGCTGGCGGATCAAGATTTGCACACGAATGTGCTGAGTGCGGATTGTTAACGTCGAGGCTGCCAATTTCTCAACTGCTTCGAATGTATCTTGCTCGGAAAAATCTTATGGACATGTGGGGGTGTCAGCGGGTTTAGGGTGCGCGCTGCATTGGGGATTGCGCAGAAATTAGGCGTGTCAGCGAAAATGGGCTGTACAGGGTCTCGGGGTGCACATGGATGCACACGGATTTAGGGGTTTCTTCTTGAATATGGGGATGCGCTCGTATTTGGGGATAGCGTATATGGGGGTGTATCGGCGATTATGGAGTCGCCACGTTTCTGTGTGTGATTTGGGTTGATCTGTGTGTGTCGGCGGATTTGGTGATGTGCTCACGACCTTTGGGATGCGTGGGGCCTTTAGTGACACGGCAGCCATTTTGTGTTTGAAATGATTCTTCGTCTGGGTCATCGAATGTGCGTCCTTGCTTGGGGAAATGCGCAGATTTTGGGATTCACACGCATTTTCGAGATACGTGCATACTGCTGCTGAGTATGACGGTGTACATGAATTGGACCATGATGATAATGTTGTTGGCTCTGTAGCCTTAATACCGACCAGTGTGATAATGTAAAAGCCTGCCCCGGTCATTCACAGGAATGCATTCTTAATACACCCATATTTTAACTTCCTCCCCTGTGCATAGAATTCAACCGGAGATTTCCCCAACTCCTTGAGTCGGCTGAATGCGATTAGCTTGATCAAAGGCACGAGTATATGCAGTCTCGTATGCTGTACATTACTGCCCCATGTAACTGAATACCTAACAAAACGTGGGGGGGGGGCGGAAATGCTGAAGAAACTTCTCAGGCCAGGCAGCATCTATGGAAAAAAACACAGTCGACGTTTTGGCCCGAAGCTCTTCAACAGGACTGGAGAACAAAAAAGCAGAGGAGGAGATTTGAAAGATGGTGTGAGTTGAAAGAGAAACCTCATACGACAGGTGAAACTTGGAGTTGGATGGATGAAGGAAAGTGCAAAGAAGTTGATTGCTGGAAGAGACAGAAGGCCATGGAAGAAAGAAAAATGGGGTAAGGGTAGCTGGACCATTGTGAGACTATTGCGGGGAAGAAGATATTAAGTGAGAGGGACAAAGGGGTGGAAAATGGTGAAGGAGAGGTTTGAGAAATCAAAGTTCATGCCATCAGGTTGGAAGCTAACGAAACGGATTATAAGCTGTTGTTCCTCGCACCTAAGTGTGGCCTTATCGTGACAGTGGGGGATCTCATGAATGGACATATCGGAATGGGAATGGGAAGTGGAATTAAAATGGGTGACCACTTGGAGATGCCGCCTGTTCGGCGGATGGAGTGTAGATGCACAAACCACCAATCAGTTTGCATCCCTTTATCGGAGAGGAAACCCCTAAGTCTGCGCAATTTCCAATTAAGTTCGCATCTCAAACCCATGTACACCCCAAATGCGCACACATCCTCAAGAAACAGCACACCCAAAATCTACATGTGCATCAAACCCGCTAGGAACCTCAAATGCGTTTTAAATAATCCCAGAAATAATCATTTCGAACAGTACACATGATGGCTGCCTAAATTATTGTGCTTCGCAAATTTGTAAGTAACGTCCTAAATCTGCGCTATTCCCAACTCGGCGCGCACCCTCATCACTCTGAGACGCCCGAATGCATAATCTCAATGTTCTAATACGTGCATTTACGTCCTGACCCAGAGCAAATTCCGGGAGGATCTAAAGAATGAAGTGAAATACCCGTGGAATCCTGTGTTGAAGCTCATGAAACATCAGAAATGAATAATATAAAGATTTACAATTCGGCTGTCTTCTTGCTCCCTACTCTGCAACCCGCCTTGTGTATACAATGAAACAATGTGATTATCAGAGTTACAAAACAAACAGCGCACCCAAAATCAGAGTCTTGATGAAGGGTGTCAGCCCGAGTGGATGACTCTTTTCAAATTTACACCGATATCACCTTTGCACTGACCTCCCACCTTTATAATTTTCAGGCGAACCTCTCACCCTCAGTCTTCTGGTTCTGACAAAACTACCTGATCCTGGGCATATTTTCGTCAGTGCCAACCACTACTGCTCCCGTAATAACTCGCGCTTTCCTTCACTCTTGCACTCTTATTTTCTCCTCTTTTTTAACTGTAGGTTCTTCAACTATCTTGCAGCAACAGACGTTTTACTGTTTCACAGATTAAGATGGAACAAAATTGCTTTAACTTTTAACTACAAGAGAGAGAAAAATATAGGAGCGTAGAGTGATAGACAGAGAGAAAGAGAAGGGTTGCAAATGAGATACCTGAGAGAGGGGAAAAGAGAAAGAGGCTTTGCGAGAGACAGCTTGGGAGACAGAGCGCGAGAGGAAGAGTGACAGAGACAGAGAGAGGGAGAATGAGATCAGGAAGCGCGTATGGTGATATTCTCAGACGTGTTGATACTATTGAGGAGATGGTGTTCGATCAAGGAGCATAACCGTGGGGGACACGGACCACATGCATGCACATATGCAGCTTAAATTTCATGATTAACAGCACACATACAGTGAGCTGGGGAAGGGTGTGGAGGTCTATTCCTGTACTGTACTGTTTAATGTATATCGGTCAATGATTTGAAGCCCAGTCGGCATGTGAGTAAATTGTTAAATCGACCCTGACTGTCGTTTTCATCTGGGACATTCCTGCATGGGTGCTGGGAACAAACAATTAGAGTGTTCAGAGCTAAAGTGGTCAGATCTTCCGGGAGAATTAAACTGCGGAGTTGCAGGAACGGGACAGTGGGAACGATATACAAGATTAGTTTGTGTAACAAGAACACACGTCTCTAAACGCATGGCACTGCAAACCAGCAGACAGAGGTGCCAGAGCACAGCTCTGGCCAGTGTTTGTACAGGCCAGCACAAGAGTCTAATACAAGTGCCGAGATTGATCAAAATATTACATTGGTAATACAGAACTCGTTTGTACTCTGACTCTGATCGATAAATATTATCAGCTCTGGACTGTTGGGGCACAAAAATGGAGGAACACGAATCCCAATAAACGCGACGCTGCTCTGTGAAGACTCATATTTGCTGTAGAGTAAAGTCACGAACAACCCCACATTTCACTGTGCATTCAGAGCCGCCCATACTCAGCCCGCTGAGTACACCAGCCACCTGCAGCACTACAGGAACACAAACCTGAGCAAACCAGCTCTGGACTGTATGTACACTGACCAGTGTAGCTCCAGCACGGCACCGCAGGGAGGTGGATAATCAGAAAGCAAACTCTGCTGCTACTCAGCGTGTTGAGAAAGAGGAGGGTATAACCATCATATAAACATGTTGTGCATACGAACCTGTACGAGAACATACAGCTGCTGGTTGCGTGGATAATGAACTTTACAATATCCAGATTTTCAAAGCCAGAACACAGACCTATACAACTCTGAACATTGTGAATTGACCACATAGACCGTTGCACACCCAACACTGTACTCCACCCTGTGCAACACTGACACAGGAATTCTTCGACACTATCAATCACCTACCTCCCTCTGGGCAGCTTTCGAGATGTAACGGATAGTTAATGGGGGGGGGGGGTCTTGAGATATTATGCGCTTCAAATTCGAAAGGTTTTTGAAATGCTAGCAGAAGAGAAATAAATACATGCAACCAGCTTATGGAAATTGTAAGAACACCAGAGTACTTTGCAGCTCGCCTAAAATTACCTAAATATTGACTTGAATTGTTAGTGTAGGGGCCCAGGGGAGCAGCATTTGTTAGCAGTGCTTTGGAAAGGTTTACCAGTATTTGCAAACTGTACTATGTCAGTTTGTGCAGATTTGTGATATCATCCCAAACTCATATTAACATCCACGGGTGTATACTGGAGAATATCTGACAGTCTGTATCATGATCTGGTACGGAAACACACCGACTGAACTGCCCGCTCCATTTTTCCATGGTGATAACCGGGTTCCTTTCTCGTCCTAGTACGATAAAACCCTAAAGAGCAGCCAGTGTTTCACGCGCCACAGTTTAACTTATCTTTCACAGCCCCACAACCTCCATCTTGAAAATTGACACATTTACTCTTGACCAAAAGTCCGAGGGTGAACGTTATCTTGTTTCTCCCTCACTGCACGAATCTATTTCTTTCTGTTTCAGACCTTGAAACAACACCTGTCTCGTGACGAATACTAACAAAAACAAATCATAAATTACCAATTGCCCATGACCGATCCATGGAATGGAATAAACTGGAGGCATTAGTTTCATGCTGTAATATCAGGCTAATCGCGTCTGAAAATGCGCGAGTGCTTTTCGAGGTTGAACTGCAATTGTCGAACGAGGCTGTGCCATAAAAGCAGCTGAAATATTAGCAAATGGTCATCGACGGGAAAACAGGGGTCACTATTGAGGTCATTGCCATCCATGGATGAGTTGGGTTGGGATATTGACAAAGAGCGAATGGGTTCTTATCTGCTGATGTAGAGAAGGGCAAGGGAATGGGATTTCAAACATGAATGAAGGTAGGGAACGGGTGGAGTAATGTGCATTTCAACACATTCCGAATACCTGTCTTCACGAACCGGAAAGGTCATGATGCAGTGACATATATTTATGGTCTAATCAGAGTATCATAATGATTGGATGTGATTGCAGTGAAACCGCTGCAGAAAGGCTTCACCAGGAAGTTGTCGACATGAAATATTTCAGATATCAGCGGAGAATCTAGCGTTCAATTCTTGAAATGGAGGAAAAAGAGCTAGTTTAAAAGGAAGTTTTAAAATATTAGAGACATACTGTTTTTCATTAGTGTTAACTACTTCTCCATATCGAGTGTATCTAATATGAAGGCATATGTTTATTGGAACTGTTAGTTTTAACTGATGTTAGCGGAAGGTGTTGAGTTTCTTCAGATGTTAGCATTTGTCGCAGCGATTTCGTTACCACTCTGCGACCCATGCTACTGCATTTTAATTGCTCACAAAACTGTCGCTTCCACGTTCGAACAAAGAATCACCGGGCTTGGGTGCACGGTCTCCAGAATACTTGTGTACAGACCACATGGTTGATCCTGCATTTTCTGGTGAAACTCATTCCACTGACCTTCCAAATATTTTCCCCGCCTCCGGCGTTCTCCACTGGCATCGCGAGGCAGAGCAAGGAGGACATCTGATCATCCACCATGACCAGCTTGCAAGGATTCGGATTGATCTGCGATGTCTTTTGTTCTTGCATCGGCTGAGCTGCCCTCTCGCTGCTTCCATGACGATGCCGTTCCCCTTTCTCGCATCTGATTAAGCCACGCTGAGTAAGAATATCCATCCCAAAGAATCTCCATTCCTGAGTAAGAATCTTCATCCTTGAGTAATTATCAACAATGTCTATCTCGTCTGCATAACAGTCTATGCGTTTCGTTCTTTCTTTCTTTTTTTCTTTCTTTTTCTTTCTTTCTTTTTCTTTCTTTCTTTCTTTCTTTCTTTCTTTCTTTCTTTCTTTCTTTTTTTCTTTCTTTCTTTCTTTCTTTCTTTCTTTCTTTCTTTCTTTCTTTCTTTCTTTCTTTCTTTCTTTCTTTCTTTCTTTCTTTCTTTCTTTCTTTCTTTCTTTCTTCTATCTATCTGTCTATCTATCTATCTATCTATCTATCTATCTATCTATCTATCTATCTATCTATCTATCTATCTATCTATCTATCCATCTATCTATCTATTCATCTATCTGGCTGGCTGACCCCTGCTGTCTGTTTTTGTCCGTTTGTTGCTCTAACTATATGCTGCTGTGTCAGCTATTGCGAATTTAACACAGTAGAATTCACAAGGAGATTATCAAGGAGAAGCACTTGTGCAGTTTGGGAAATTAATATTTTCTCAGTCTTACTGGACCGATTTTCAAAGGCAGACTGAATGTCATGAGCCATTAGCTAGCGTGTCGGTAACTAGCAATCTCTCACTTGGTGCCCCAGATTTAACAGCGTTGATGGCATATTATTGGAAGGACCTGGAGTGCAAAAGGTAAGTGAAGCTTCACAATGATGGCTGAGAAAATGAATCACTGATAATCAACTAAAATGAAAACTCAAGTTTCTGCTCTAATGTGTCGTCTGAACACACAGAGTAACAACGTGCAACGAAAGATTCAAGAGAGGATGAAGTTTAGCACCAAGGATCCTTCAGTTCCCAACCAGGGAAAGCACCAGCGTCATTTTCCCAACGTACCACAAGCTGCAATCCGAGTCTCGACTCTACATTTCGCCGGAGAATGGTTGGCTTGCTCTGTTCCTTTGAGAATCAGACTGAAATTGTTACCTGCCACCTGCGCTGACGGGAAGTCTGCACTTAAAGTTCGCCTACTGAGTACCGAGTGTTCAGTTGTTCTCCACCATCCATGGCTCTCTGCTTCCATCGGCATGTTCATCAGGCTCCCCATCTTCCCATCCTCCCTTCAGGTAGAGTAGCAGCACCTTCTACCCACCCCCTAAACCTGACTGTGATGCAGCCTGTCCGAATGCTCTCCAGAAGTTTGTTTGTTTGTTTGTCCGTTTGTTTTTGAGTTTATTAGTTAATCTCCTAATGAAGTACTGTATAGTCACCATTTTTCCTTCTTTATAATCGCATCGATATGTTGGGACCAGGTTAAGTCCTCAGAGATCTTAACACCCATACACTTGAAACTGCTTACTCTCTCCACTTCTGATCCCTCGATGAGGTTCGGTGTCTCTCTCCTTCCTGAAGTCCACAGTCAGCTTTTTCGTCTTTCTGACGTTTGTTACAATGTTGCTGCTGCGACACAACTCATTGACATATTTTGCCCCTATTCGCCCTCTTCTCTCCCTTTCAGATTCGACCAACAACGTTTGCATTATCAGCAAATTTATAGGTGGTATTTGATGTGCACATTTGCTGTCTCGATATGCACTTGGATGTAAGGAAGATCGAGGGATGGACATCGTAGGAAGGAAGGATTAGAGTTTGTGAGCCTTTGATTTTCTTTTTAGCTGGTTTGGCAATACATTGTGGGCCGAACGGCCTTAACACGCTGTTCATATTTAGGCTCTCTGCTCTATGATATCTGTAAGTTTCTTCCAAATTTTCTTTCCATATGTAAAAACACGAGTTTGCGCAATCGGTTAGCGCGCGGAACTTATATGACAGTACACGGCGGAGAAATGCCGAGGCTGTGAGTTCGAGCCTCACCTAGAGCACTTGCGATATTTAATGTTTGCAACGCCCAGGTGACTTGACGACTCTCGAGTAGAGAATTCCACTGAAATGTTACATTTGATTTTGTGCTTCTGAGACACCCTGCTTATTACTTGTGTTTAAGTTCGAATCGATGCACCTTTGATTTTGATCTGAGAAGGCGACTGTGAGTTTATAGGCGTTGCAGGAGTTCCTCCCTTATTCACTAAAAGGCATGTGGCCGCAGGGCTACAGACAATCTCCCTGTTTGGTTCTTTAGTTCAACACGCGTAGCCTCACTTCCCGTTGTTGAAGGTGTCTGAGCAGATGGTTTCTTTGCTGAATCCAGGCATCACGTTCCTGTCTTCTTAGTTCAATTAACCAAATGGCTAAGTAACGAACCCTACGCTTCCTGAAGCCATGCTTCAGAAACCCTCTAATTACACCTCACCTTCGTTCGTTGTGCTGTCGAAAAAACTCAATATTTACTTCTTGCTTCGGCGAATTGTTTTAGGCATACGCGAAAAAACAGATATTAATCGTAGCCTGAATGGCCGCAAATGGTATCGAGATGAACAGGATTTGATAAGCGATCTTGAAGTAAAGGAGCCATTAGAAGGTAGTGACCATAATATGATAAGTTTTTATCTGCAATTTGAGAAGGATACGGGCAGATCGGAGGTGTCAGTGTTGCAGTTGAACATAGGATATTATGGAGCCATGAGGAAGGAGCCTGGCCCAAGTTAACTAGACGGATATCCTTGCAGAAAAGACAGTGGAATTGCAATGGCAGGTATTCTTGGGAATAATGCACAAGGTGCAAAATCAATTCATCCCCCGGAGAAGGAAGGATTCAAAGGGGGGAAAGGGGCCACAGTGGTTCACAAAGGAAGTCAGCGATTGCATAGTGTTTAAAAAATGTATGACAGAGCTAAGGTGAGTAGGAAGACAGATGATTGGGAAATTTTTAAGGGTCAACAGAACTTAACTAAAAAGGAAATACGGGGAGAAAAAAAATAGGTAAGAAAGCAAGCTAGCCAGGAATATAAAGAGGCATAGCAAAAGCTTTTTTAGGTATGTGAAGAGAATGAAGATAGTTAAGAACAATGTTGGGCCCTTGAAGAATGAATTGGGTGAAATTGTTATGGGAAACAGAGAAATGGCAGAATAACTTATAAGTACTTTAGATCTGTCTTCACTAGGGAAGACACAAGCAATCTCCCAGATGTATGGATGGGCCAAGGACATAGGGTAACGGAGGAAATTAAACAGATTGACATTAGGAAGGAAACGGTGATGAGTAGACTGATGGGACTGAAGGCTGACAAATCCCCAGGTCCAGATGGTCTGCATCCTAGGGTACTCAAGGTGGTGGCTCTGGAAATTACGGATGCATTGGTAATCATTTTCCAATGTTCCTTAGATTCAGGATCAGTTCCTGAGGATTGGAGAATGGCTAATGTTATCCCACATTTTAAGAAAGGAGTGAGGGAGAAAACATAGAACTATCGTCCTGTCAGCCTAACATCAGTAGTGGGGAAGAAGCTAGAATCCATTATTAAAGATGAAATAGTGGCATATCTAGATAGCAGCAATAGGATTGGGCCAAACCAGTATGGATTTACCAAGGGCAAATCATGCTTGACTAATTTATTGGAGTTTTTCGAGGATGTAACCAGGAAGTTAGACAAGAGAGATCCAGTGTATGTAGTGCACCTAGATTTTCAGAAGGCATTTGATAAGGTCCCACATAGGAGATAGAGCTCATGGCATTGGGGGGAAGATATTGACATGGATAGAAAACGGGTTGGCAGATAGAAAGCAAAGGGTAACGGTGAATGTGTGTTTCTCAGAATGGCAAATGATGACTAGTGGGGTGCCACAGGGCTCGGTATTGGGACCACAGCTGTTTACGATTTACATCAACGATTTAGATGAAGGCATTGAGAATAACATCAGGAAGTTTGCTGATTATACTAAGCTGGGTGGCAGTGTGACATGTGATGAGGATGTCAGGAGAATTCAGGGTGACTTGGATAGACTGAGTGAGTGGACAGATACTTGGCAGATGACGTTTAATGTGAATACGTGTGAGGTTATCCACTTTGGGTGTAAGAATAGTAAGGCAGATTATTATCTGAACGGTATAGAGTTGGGTGTGGGAGAAATACAAAGAGATCTAGGAGCCCTTGTTCATCAGTCACTGAAACTGAATGAGCAAGTGCAGCAGGCAGTGAAGAAGGCTAATGGAATGTTGGCCTTAATTACAAAGGGAATTGAGTATAAGAGCAAGCAAATCCTTTTGCATTTGTACAGGGCCCTGGTGAGACCACATCTGGAGTATTGTGTACAGTTTTGGTGTCCAGGGTTAAGGAAGGACATCCTGGCTGTCGAGGAAGTGCAGCGTAGATTCACGAGGTTAATTTCTGGGAAGTCTGGACTGTCTTACGCAGAGAGGGTAGAGAGACTGGGCTTGTACACGCTGGAATTATGGAGATTGACAGGGGATCTGATTGCAACCAATAAGATTATTAAGGGATTGGACAAGATAGAGGCAGGGAATATGTTTCAGATGCTGGGAGAGTCCAGTACCAGAGGGCACGGTTTGAGAATATGGGGTAGGTCATTTAGGACGGAATTAAGGAAAAACTTCTACTCCCAGAGAGTTGTGGAGGTGTGGAATGCATTGCCTCCGAAGGCAGTGGAGGCCAATTCTCTGGATGTTTTCAAGAAGGAGCTAGATGAGTATCTTATGGATAGAGGAATCAGGGGATATGGGAACAAGGTGGGAACCGGGTATTGATAGTAGAGATTAGCCATGATCTCAGAATGGCGCTGCAGGCTCGAAGGGCCGAATGGTCTACTTCTGCGCCTATTGTCTATTGTCTAATGCGCCAGCCGTCTGGAGAAAACGTTCGGTGATAGTTTCTCTACCGCATGCTCATGTCAAACAGGTTTGAACCCCACTGCTTTCATACTCTCTCCACTCTATTCTTGTCGCTTTGTTTCAATTTCTATGCAGGGGTTAACTGCACCTGTTCATCCACTGGGTTTAATTAAGTGAACACACACGAGGTCTGATTACGTCATTGGCGCGTGTTTTTTTTTTATTACAAACAGGGTTTGCCTTCAATGATTGTCAGTACGAGCTTCCCCTCCGGTAATGACTTTATTCAACAGACCTGGGAATCGGAGTTCCGACGCACAGGCTCTGGAGAGTGGAGTGGGACAGTTCAGGACTGGGTCTGAATCTGGGATCAGTTCAGTGGAAAGTTACACCAATGGATCAGAACGTTTCAATGTGGATGCTCACTTCAAATCTCATTCAAATGAACTAACATTATCACAGCGGATCCAAATCGCGCTCTGGAACTTTGCTCCGATTTATTACCCAATTCTTGCTGTTTTTGGCATCTCTGGTAAGTCAAAGCCTGATTCTGAAACTATTTCGAGAGGTAGCTATACGATAGTTTTATTATCGCACACAACACGCATGTCACGTCCACTGCTCCCCATGACACCTACACATACACTGGGTCATTTTTGTTTGCTTGATATATATTCGTAACTCCACGTTTATATTCGGTAAAAGGTTGAAAACGCCAGTGTCAGACTGACGACTTGTTTGCTTTTCCGACAGTTAGGGATGCTGTCAAATCTTTACATTCAATTTCTGTTTTAATTGCTCAAGAGCCGTGGATTTCTCAAGCTGACCCAGCATTGTATTGTCAGTTGTCTTGTGGAACAGCAGATGTACCTGAGGACTGGGTATCCCACATGTCTGTTGGGGGGACAGTACTAGGGTCTTCACTCAGAGACTGTTATGGAATTGCGATGTTCCTTTCCGCGTTACAATGGCGTACTTTAGAGGGAAATGTCCAGGCAGCGGAATCGCATGCTTTGCTGCTCCTGAACTTCTAGATGGTTGCAGTCGTAGGTTAGGAAGTTGTCCACGAGCCTTGTTGAGTTGCTCCAGTGCATCGTGTAGACGGCACCAGTCACCGCGGATTTTCAAAGTTACGCGCGGATCTCTTTTCTTGAGTTGCTTTTTTACCTATCGGAAATGTAAACTTAAATCTGCGCCGATTCCAAAATCTGTCCCTGCCCGCTGCACAAACCTTCCATAAATATCACGCCAGCTGTAATCGACGTCTTCATCTGCCTGTTTGTTTTTGACTCTGAGCACAGTGCAAGTCTCTGTCCTCTCCATTACTCAAAATTCAAAGTAAACACCACAGATCAGCGAGTCCTCTGTGGAATCAAAGTCTCTCAGCTGATAAAGACTTTGACTCTCTCTGTCACCGGGCATGATGAACCCATAATTCCCTATTCAATTCCTGGCTTAGTAGAGGGAAAAAAGTCTCATCTGCACTCTGTCCCCCTTCCGAATCTCTAATCAATATCTGTGCTGCACCTCAGACTCTGCTCCTCACGAAGACTTGGACCATGTCTGACTTTCTCGCTAAAGGCCGGTCTGGCACGCCATATATTCAGCGCGGCCAAATAGTGATTCGCGAATAAGAAAAAAAAAAGTACCTTCTGCATTTATATGATTTTTTTAGTCCAAAACACAGGCTGCAAACTCGGATAGGGTTAACCAACACAAAGTACATGCATCTGCACCTCTGACAGGCAGTCGAAGATTTTCTATCCGCAGGAAGAGTAACTGTGAAACAAATCTGGAAGATTAGTAGAAACAATTTAATGACCTTAGCGAAAGAAGTAAAATGGCCGAGAAATAACAGCTCCATCAGTCCGGGGATTGGGTGGAGGGGGGGGGGGGTTTAGATAGTGCGGGATATTACCGTTCCGATCTGCAACTGAATGCAAGACGACAATGAGTCAGACGGAAAATCAATGGCTTTGGAATCAATAAAAACTTGAAGACCATCTATTCAGTGTGTGAAGTTTCTACGTAATCTGTATCACGCCCAATTAAAATTCGTGCTTGTTGGTTCACTAATGCTGTCAAGACAGCTTCTTGCCTTGACATATTGATCAGATCCATTCCTTCTTGTGAAATGTCAGATTTGATAACGCAGGAGCAAAGCACTAGAAGATACAAAGTCTACGGCATTCACCCGAACCATGTCCAGCTGAAACGCGATGAATTTCATTGACCTCAGCTCCATTTTGCATGCAGCCACGGTATTCGATCAAAAAGAACAAACTTTGCCGTATAGATTTTGTCCGTGTGTTACCATGGTGTACAACGATCGACGATGCGGCAATGAACCGGGACAAATATCAGAACGATTTGTTCGATTGAAATGTGGCTCATGTTGAGCTTTATATTTGCTACTTCTCACAGATTGTATGTTTTATTTGGGGAGAGAGAAGCTGCAAAAGACATCCGCACATTTTTGTCCTCAATCGGATATCGGATTTGAAACCGTCTTCTGTCCAGTGGGTGATGTCACTTCCACTAATTAGCATTCATATTCAATATTAATCCCTGACTGAACTAGAAACTGTCTCCAATCAGCGATATATTCTTCGACCTCTGAACCGTTCAAGTATTTGATTTTCTTCTTCGTAAATTTTACAAAAATCTTCTCAGTTTGATGTATAATTTCTGTACTTCTGCTTTTCACAGTGAACGTGCTGACGATTGTCATACTGTCACGGGGAAAGTGCGGACTCTCTAAAACAGTTACCCGCTATCTGATGACCATGACAGCGGCTGACCTAGCGGTCGTTTTCCTGGACGTTATATTGATGAAAATTCCGAAGACTTTTCCGGATGACTTCTCCTTCCTGTTTTACGTCCGCGTGTGTAGAACCCACGTCTTCTTATTGCAGGCCGCCACAGATTGCTCTGTTTGGTTCACCGTCGCCTTCACCTTTGATCGATTTGTGGCTATTTTGCTTCCAGGATCTAAACGCTAAGCATTACACTGGGAGAACGGTCGCTGTGGATCTGAGCACCGTGACTGCACTGAGTTGTTTAAAGAACGTTTCCTGGTTCTTCGTGGTCCAAGATGTATATGCTTCCTCGAACATAGCGTGGCCTTGCATGCAGAGATGGGAATTACTGGGGTCAATATACGTGACAGTATTTAATGTCGTTCGGGTTGTCTTTTCCACTGTGATCCTATTCTTCGTTGTTATCCTGCTCAATGCTTTCACCATATCGAACGTTTTACTGACCAGTAGAGCCCGCGGCAGACTCGGGGCTTCCAGCCGTGGTCAGAGTTCCGGAGACCCGGAATGCAGAACCGCAAAAAGTCCCTTGATTTACTGCTAGTCGTCTCGGGAAATTTCATCCTGTTATGATCGTTGTACGGGGTGATGGCAACATGGAACAGAATGCTTTATGCAGTGGACATTTATTATTTGTTGAGTATACCTTCATTTTTCAACGAACTGTGCTACATGCTGCAACTCCTGAGCTGCTGCACGAACGCCGCTCTTTACGCTGTCAGCCAGACTAAATTCAGGCAGCAGCTGAAGCAGGTGCTGACTTCCCCTTTCACTCTCATTTGGAAACGGATTCGAAACTAAGGGTCCATCTGACCGGCATCCTTCTCATCTTCTTTCAAGAAGGAGGTCGGAATGTTGTCCACGTCGCTCCGGATTCTCCCTGGATGGACACCATTCTCTGGTTTCAACACTTCCTGACACTCACGCTGCCCTGATCCAGACTCATCTGTTGTCATCTGCAACTCGGTTCATTCGGTTTCAATACCTTAACCAGGCCCATTGTTTCAAGCACGTACAGCCTTTCCTTTCCGGTTCACATCTCGGAGCCGTATGTAACGCGCTGTATGAGTGCACTGTTAAAGTGATGCATTTTTTGTAATATTCGCTGTTTCTCTGTAGCAACAATGTTTGGGTTATGGCTGGAGATAACATGTGAACCAATCAGGATTTTGTTGTCCTGCCTTGTGATTCTGGAATCATTTGATTTCGCGGGCTTTTGCCAGAGGGAGAGACAGAGATGAAGCGAGAAGACGCCAATGGAGAGATTCAGTAGACCGCCGGACGGGGTGGACTCTGAGCGGTGGTCCGAAGGTTGGCGACGCTCGGTGGGGACCGATGGTGGAAGAAAGACCCTCCTACTGAGTGAGCTCCACCCTGTACACACAGACTGTTTAATAAGATCGGCGCCCTTTTTCTTTCATTTTTTTCTCTACTCACCATAGAGCCAAAGTAAGAGTTACAAAGCTTTATCGTTTAAGCATATATTGTGTACTGTTTGTTATTTCGGGGTACTAATCTGCTACAAGGAACACATTCCACAGCATAAACCCAAAAGGTTGGCCGGGCAGGGTGTTAGAATTGTGGGGGTACGTTCGGGTTTGATTCCGTTGGATACTGTGTGATTACCCTGAGCAATGAACGAGTGGGCCAGATATCGTTGAGCTGATCTTAGAGGTACGGGAAGAGGAGTACGAGGCGGAGGCGTAGGAGGACACAGACGGCAGGGTACAGTCCTCGTTAGTAGTCCCCTGTGGTGAAATGACCACAGGTAGCCTACTCGGGAGAGCGGGAAAGGAGATTGTGGCAGAGATGAGAACGGAGATACATCGGCTGTTTTCAGCGGGTGTGACGCCGGCCCCCCATATGATGGAGCTAATGAGGGGTTCCGATTCCCCAAGGGGACTAACAATGCGGAGGGCTGCGTGCAACAGGTGTCACGACAGAAGGAGAGTTAGCAGCCGAGTACCTCAGCAGGCAGAGTCGTTGGGGACCTAGTGAGGGAACGGCCTGTTGTCTCTGGAGACACGTTCCCAACAATATACCAAGGAACTCCCGAAAGCCAAAGACCCTATTCCTGAAGGCTTAATGGAACCACACTCCAGCTACTCGACACTGGGTCGCAGGTCACTCTCCTGTACCGTTCGTTTTACAACCGGTATCCGAAGCACTTACTCTTGACACTGGAGATTTGTGGTCTCGGTGCTGGTGATTATCCATACGACGGTTATTTGTCAGTGAAACTGGAGGTCTCGGAGGTTGATGTGGGAGTGTCTGAGGTTTTTCATACATTGATGCTGGTTTGTCCGGACTCTGCTGAGACGTGCGGCGTTTCAATTCTGGTGGGGATCAACACTCCTCTTTTGCGGAGGCTCATGGGGCCCT
Source organism: Hypanus sabinus (assembly GCF_030144855.1). Taxonomy (NCBI): domain Eukaryota; kingdom Metazoa; phylum Chordata; class Chondrichthyes; order Myliobatiformes; family Dasyatidae; genus Hypanus; species Hypanus sabinus. The sequence goes on from NC_082715.1 coordinate 165,342,938, forward strand.
GTAAGGTAAAGGCGGGTGAAAGCTTTTTGGGGACATTGTCCGTGCACCCAGTGTTTCGAGCTGCTTTTGAGGAAGTGCGTGACGGCAGTGGGCCGGATACCGAATTCAATCGAGGGACTGTGTGGTTCACCCAGTCGAAGCCAATGATAGCACAGCCCGGGGAAGTCGCGAGAGCGATGGGTACCCCCAAACTTCACTGTGTGCCCGAGGCCGAAGCCCTCTTTGTGAACGCCAGGATTTCCTGCTAGGCTACTGGTGAGGCCCGATTTGCAGAAGGTCTCGGTTGTACAGGCGAGCAGGATGACAGTCATCGTCAGGAATACTACGAAGAGGGCGGTCCCCTTCAAGCCTGGCGCATGGAAGCCTGGAATGCCCCTGGCGCATTTGTTTCCGGTGACAGTAATGTCTAGTGTCACTGTGAGGCAGGCCGGGGAGAAACTATTGGAAAAGGGGAAAAAAGTTTACGGCTAAGTCATTCAACTTCGGGAACTCCCCGGTGCCGCCGGGTTGGAAAAGGAGACTGGTAGAGAAGATGTTGAAGCTGGAAGGTGTATTTTTCATTGGCCAGCTTAATGGGTTTTTCCAAGAGCACTCGTCACGTTATGCGGGTGACCGAGGACACCCCGTTTCGAGAGAAGTCGCGGCGACTGGCCCCTTCAGACGTAGAAGACGTGCGGCATTACTTGTGTAAGTTGAAGGAAGCTGGGATAATCACTGAGTCCAGAAGCTCCTATGCGCCCCCAGTGGTGATGACCCGGAAGAAGAACGAGAAGGTACGCATGTGTGTGGACTATAGGACTCTGAACAGGCGCACCGTACCTGACCAGGATACGGTCCTGAGGGGCGTAGACGCGCTGCCCTATCTGAGTAGCGTGAAGTGGTTTAGTGTGCTGGATTTGAGTAGTAGATATTACCAGATCCCGATGAGTGAGGACAACAAAGATAAGACGGCATTTATATGTCCCCTATATTTCTTTCAGTTGAAAGGTTAAAACTTTCCCTGGACAAGTGCCAGTTCTGCACTTTCTGCTATGTCGGACACATAATCTCACGATATAGAGCAGCGACAGACCCGGTTAGGATTGAAGGGGTTTTGAGTCCTTTTGCACTTCAGATTTTGCAAATTTCTCTACGATTAGAAAATAGCCTTCCATTTTTTATCTTCTGCTCAAGTGCAGCACCATACATTTCGTGGCAGTGTTTTATGTCTGCCACTTCTTTGCCCATTTTCCTCATCTTCCTCTGTCCTCTTGTAGACTTTCTACTTCCTCCAGATTTCCTGCACCTCCACCTACCTTCATCTAGACCGCAAACCTGTCCGTATGATCGTCGATTCCAACATCCAGGTCATTAACATATAAAATAAACGTATTCACGTATCAGTTCTACTGTATCCTGCAGTTCTGTTTGATATTGTGCAACCTCAACTGCAACTTTCATTACATTTAATCTAATACGCTTATTTTGTCCAGATTTTATTTTTATAAAAATAAACCAATTAAATTTAGCTACGGTTCCCACGGTCACTCACAGTTTTTAAGCTGCACCGCAACCACGTAAAGTTACAGTATTATTGTTCCGCAGTATTACTGCCGGATCGACGCCTTACTGAAGGCTCCTAAAACGCTTTCACCGTATAGGTGGATGACATTAACAGGAACACATGCAATATACAAACTAATGCATTTTATGACACTGGCAGGCGATTTGATATGAAGGGTAATTATGATAGTTACTTAGTGCGATATCCAAACTCGCCATTTTTTTTTACTCTTATTGCATCTGAACAAGCTTTTGATATTCATGTTAATATTGTTAGCTAGATTACTTTTGTATTCTACCTTTAACTTCTGAATGACTTTGTTAATTGTTTCTTGTTAGATTTTAAAAGCTTACCATCCTTCCAACTTCCCAGTAATTTTGATCAATAATACGCCCACCCTTCTGCTTTTTTTATCTTGGTTTTGAGTTCTCTTGTTAGCCATGGTTGTTTCATCTTTTCTTTGGAATTATTATTCCTCTTTGGGTTGTATATATCCCGTGCATCCGAATTGCTCCAGATATTCCAGTCATTGCAGTTAAACTGTAAATCATGCCAGTGTTCTTTTCCAATTACTTCTTATCACCTCTTCACTCATGCCTCTGTAATTCCCGTCACTCCACTGTAATACTGAAACACCAGGGTTCAGCTTCTCCCCAGATCTCAGGGGGAGTTCGATCATATTATGATCATATTTCCCTCAGGTTTCTTATATATGAAGCTCTCCTATCAGTTCTGGCTCATTGCGCATCACCCGGTCCAGAAATGCCGATCTTCCAGTGGGCTTATCTATCCTGAAGCTTCTGGAATTATTCGGATTTCATCCAGTGCCATCTCGAACTCCTCATTGCGGTTTGTCAGAAGCAGCAGCTGAATGCACTTATCGCAATTGTCGCGGTTAGCGATACAGGAGGTTTTTCTGTTCTCCCACATCCCACAAGAGGAGCTTTGCACTATCTTGACTACCGTCTCTACCTACCTGAGCAGATACACAGAAGAAAAGGAAACATAAAAAAATGGCCTTTTCTTTGTTTAGCTTTCTCTGAGTCAAGCTTCTCTCGATCAAAGCTCGAAGAGCTAAAGCCTTCAGCCCACAACTCTGACTGTCTCAGCTCCGCTGCGCTTACCCCGCCTTTCTTTAACTTGTTCTTATTCATTAATCCCAATCACCTATTGGTCGCTGGTCAAAACGCGATTACCCTGACGCGAACAGCTCCTGCTTTTTATCCTCTTGCGGTGGATCTGATTGAAATCCCCTCTGCTCCAAACTTCCCATGTCCGGACTGGCGTTGGTCAAAGTTTATCATGCTGCCACGAACCAGCTTTGTATTTTCTTCTCGGATTTCACTTCCAACTTTGAACTTTGTTCTTGCTATTGTTTAATGGGGAGATAGCTATTATACAGTGGCAAACAAAAGTGTGTGCACCCTTGGTCAGAATTTCTGATACTGTGAATAGCTAAGCGAGAAAAAGGCGACTTGATTTTCAAAAGGCATAAAGTTAAAGAAGACACATTTCTTTAGTATTTTCGGTAAGCATACTTTTTTTTTAACTGCCATCTTTAACAGTTTCAAAATAATAAAAAAAGGAATGTAGCCCGAAGCAAAAGTTTGGGCACCCTGAGCAGTACTTAGTGACACTCTCTTTGGCAAGTATCACGACATGTAAACGCTTTCAGTAGCCAGCTAAGAGTCTTTCAATTCTTACTTGGGGATTTTCGCCCATTCTTCCTAGCAGAAGGCTTCTTGGGCCGTCCTGCATGCACTTTCTTTTGAGGTCTATCCACATATTTTCGAAATGGCAGGAATCCAGTGGGGACTCCAATTGGAATTGAAGTGCTGGGACTCATTAGGGTTGTATGGGAAGAGGTCAAATACTTTGGGATTGGCTGGAAAGTCGCAGTGCAGTGCAGCCGTAGACAAACGGATCCAGGCTACAATTGGAGCCATGGGGGAGCCACGGTCATCTAATCGTTTGCGATGGTCAGCACCTGGACGGGAAGAATGGGGTGGGGTTTGGCATTCGGTAGGTGAAATTAGAATTGGTTGGGGTTGGCCCTTTTCCAGTCGACTCTGCCACATAACCGATGACCTCTGCAATATATCCATTGTCTCCGTCGTAATTCCATTGGCATCTGCACCATTCCTGATAGATACTTCCCTTTTCGGATGAGATCTGCCCAATATATAGTTGCCTCCATTACCCTTCCCAATAACAGCCCGATTGTTGATGATCACTTCCCATTCCCAATGTTATCTGGCCTAATCATTTCGTGTCTGCAATATTCCCAGATACCTCATTCCGCTTCCAAGGACCTCTGACCCCGTTCCTAATTTTCCATGCCCACTCAATAAGGACATTTCGCATTCCCAAATGACACCTCCCATTCCCAATGAACACTGTCACATATCCCGTGCCTTCAGTCCTAAACCAAAGATTGATTCTTGACTGCCTCTGTCACATTCCCAATGTTCCTCCAATTCCCAATGAAGTTTCTCCCAATTTCGAAGGAATTTCCCATGAAAAAGGACAATTTCCTATTCAGAAATATCGGCTTCATTCCCAGTGTTGGTCTTGTTATTCACAACGAATATTCTCACACCCAATGGGCACTTCCCGTACCAAATAGACATTCCCACCGCAGCTCCCTTTTCCACTTACCTTCCATTCTGCAATGTGCCCCTTCCCCTTCTCCCCATCACTTCCTCGAATGGCGGAATGGCATTGCTCACCTGGGTGACAACTTTCATTCACCACAGGTCAGAGGTGAAGGTGATGAAGCCAAATGCCTTTGTTTTGTCAGCAAATACACTCAAAAACTTCTACAGATGCATCCTGGAGAGCATTCTGACAGGCTGCATCGCTGTCTGGTATGGAGGACCGAATGAAGCTGCAGTGTGATGTAAATCTAGTCAGCTCCACCTTGGGTACGACCCTACAATGTATCCAGGACAGCTTCAGGGAGCGGTCTTGCAGAAAGGCAGCCTCCATTATTGTAGACTCCCAGCACCCAGGGCATGTACTTTTCTCCTTGCTACCATCAGATAGGAGGTACAGAAGACTGAAGGCACACTTTCAGCAATTCAGGAATAGCTTCTTCGCCTCTGCTATCTGATTCCTCAATGGATATCGAGCCCTAACTCACTTCTGTAGCACGAACTGAGGGTCATCCCTGAGGTAGAGTGACGGTCTGAAATGCGGGTCTGTGGTAAGAGAGTGAGCGGAACTCAGGCAGAGTGAGGGAGGAGTGAGTCACCAAATAAAGCTGGGAGATCGTGGGGAGAGGAGGGACAGAGGAAAGAGAGAGAAATGGAGGGGTCGAGAGTGCGGAACAGTGAAGAGAGAGGAAATGAAGGTGGAGGGAGGGTGGTAGCTAGGGACGGAGGAAAGAGAGGAGGGGAGGAATAAGGACAGAAAAATTTGTGGAAGAAAGCAGGAGAGAAAGAAAGGCAGAGCTCGAGGGAGGGAGAAAGCTGGAGGAATTGTGTGGGGAGAGATGTTGGGAGGGAGATTGGCGAGAGGAAAGGAGAGAGGGATTGTCTGGAGAGAAAGAGACGCGGGAAGAAAGTGGAAAGGACGGACTCAGGAAGGAGGTATCATTGGGATGAGATATGCAAGCGAGGGGAGAGGGATGAATGGAGAAGGAAGGAAGCCCTTAGTCATTGGTCAGCGAACCTGCCAGGCTTGCAAATGGAGGGAGCGTCTGAGGTACGGCATTTCTTTAAATATGACAGACCGAGGGAGCCGACCACCTCAACTCCTCTGGTAGCTGAGAATTTGCAGAGAGACCTGGATTCAATTGTCAGAGTCCTCTGATGATGTCTCTGTTACAGGAATGTATCAGACCGAGAGTGATGGACTCTCATCAGAGGCAGAGGCAACGTCTGGTGAGGAGCCACAGGGGAACACTGAACAACAGATGGAAACCAGGCTGACGTGAGAGATGGAGCTGAGACTGGGAGGCTGAATAATTCCTCTGGTCTATCTTCTACTGAAATATCATTGCAATCTCATCACTGTCACTACTGTTGTGATTTAAATTCTACAACACTCTCTATTCTGTCCCTCTGTTCCAGAATTAAATTACGAGATATCTGCACTTCCGCACAGGAACACACAGCAGATCAGGAGCTCGACTGGGTCACCAGGCCCCTCAACCCTGACCCATTTCTGAAATCGATCCAGGCGATATGCCCCTGGCCTTGTCCTCTCCTGTGCCATATCCACAAAACTCCTGAATCTCCACTCCTTCACAGATTGATCCATTTCATTCAATAACCCCAGTGTTAACTATGGTGGATTTAAAACTGTGAGAAGATATACCAATATACATCACTTTTAAATGACCACACAAATTGTTACCACACTCCGCTTATTTGAGTTGTACCCACTCCTGGGTACTTCTCAACATCTACACTGTCATCTCCCTCAGGACCTTTCAAATCTCAATAACTTCACCCATCATTACTCCAAATTCCAAACAGTACAGATCTATAGCTTTTAGCTTCTCAGGGGATGACAGCTTTCTCATACTAGGAATCAGCTGAGTGAATCACTTCTCAACTACCTTGAATGCTGGTCTCTACCTTTAGTTAAGTAAGGGTACCAAAGCTGGAGATAATATTGCAGCTATCTTCTCACACCCTCCTTTGTGTGAAATCAGTACTCAAAACTCTAACCCCTCACAATAATGAGAACATTTTCTTTACCTTCCTGATTGCTTGCTGCATCTTCACGCTCACTTTATATTGTTTCATTCAAAAGAACACATCGCTCCGTCTGTACCCTATTCCTCTCAAATTCAATCCAGGTTTTTTTTCTAAAATCTGACATGTAAACTTTATTCTCAAAATATATCCAGGAAATATACTACAGTGCATTGCATTCTTCAATTTTATAATGTTGTCCAAACAATAATCTAATAGTGTCTTGTTTTCCACACACTCAGTGGTCACTTCGTTAGATACACCTGTATATCTATTCATTAATACAAATAACTAATCAGCAAATCATGTGGCAGCAACTCAATATATAAACACATGCAGACAAGGTTCATAAGTTCATTTGTTCAGACCAAACATCAGAATGGGGTAAAAAGTGATTGAAGTGATTGTGACCATGTAATGATTGATGGTGCTAGTTGGCGTGGTTTGAGTATTTTGGAAAACACTCAGGTGCTGCGATTTTCATGCACAACAGTCATTCGAGTTTAGAGCGAATGGTCTGAAAATAAAGTACATTTAATATCTGTCACGTACCCCGTGAAGGATTAAAGAACCAGCAGAAATGGAAAACCCATTGGAGTCTGGTATTGCTAATAATTAAGTGTTTATTATAACTACACAATACAATACCATAAATGCAGATATATTACACAGGTTTGCAATGATATATATGTACATAATTGTGGAAATAGGAACAAAAGTAGGCTCTTTCAACTAGGGGTGGATGGATATAGTCTTACGATGATGGTGAGAGTTCAGTTCAAGGTAGTTAGTTGAGTAACATTGGAGAGAGAGTGAGAGGTGAGCTGATACCCTCTATCTTCCCGTTGTCTTTCAAAATCCTGTTGAAGTCACCGACTGTGACCATAACATGTCTGACCATTCTTCAGTAATGGAATTATCACCCAGGCCAGGGTGACACACAAATAATTCCCCACCGGTCACACCTTTTCACACTGCGTGAGCCACTGATCAATTTCAACGAATCGATCCTCCAAAAACCCCACCTTCCTGTGGGTACGACAAAGCTCGTCCAGTGTCCAAAACCATGTCTCTCCCAGTGTATCAGTTGACCTGGTATTGATCCCCACATGATAGATACCAGCTGTCCATCAATCTGCTCCGTCTTCCTCTCTGTAAGAGTTTTACAAGCAAGCAGGTGTCCTTGTGGAAAGGTAAACAAGCCTGTAGAGAAACCATAACATCAATCTTTCGAGCAGTCTCTGTCTGTCTCGCTCTCATTGTGTTGGATGCCTCACTCTCTCTCTTAATAGCAGCACAGTTCATAGGGTCATTTCTGGACCCCGTCACATCTCAAAATATATATGTGCTGTACATCCTTGAGATTCGTCTCCTATCAAACAGTCCAGAAACAAGGAACCCCAATAGAACCTATAAAAAAATCATTGAATGTCCAATGATGAAAAAAACCACAAATCATAAATCATAACAAAAAATGCAAGCAAATAGAGTTCTGACCAGTCATCCATAAAGAGTCCATTCCCAGACCCTCAGTTCAGCACAGATCCGAGTCAATGTCATGGAGCAGCAAGCTGAACAGGTCTGTTCTTCGCCTTAGGCCCCTAACTTGTCAACCTGGCCTGGCACATAAATCATCACCCAAACCATGCTGCCTTTATTCAGCCTGTACCCAACCTTTCCGATTTTGCATGGCACTTAAATTGTCGTCCAAGCATCAGATTAAGTAACCTTGGCCCATCATGGGGCCTGCACCCGACATGTCCTTTTAGCCCAGTACCTAAACTATCCTCTAAACTCTGGATTCCATCACGTTAAACTGATCTTGTATCTGGAAGCTACCCTCTTCGAAACGAGCTGTACCCGACCTTTTCAATTCAACCAGATGCTTAGTTTGATTGAATCTCAGGTCTACCTTGCTCTCAATTCCTCTATCTCCACCACATCTGCTCTCAGAATGAGGCTATTCATTCTAGAATGAAGGAGGTGTTCTCCTTTTTCAAAGAAAGTTGCTTCCCTTCCATCCTCCACCATCAACTCCGCCTTCAACTGTGTCTCTTCCATTTCATGCATATCTGAACATGCCCCATTCTCCTGCCACGCTTCCACAGAGAGGGTTCCAGTTCCTCACCTACCAGCCCACTACCCTCCATGCCCAGCACATAATTCTCTGAAACTTCTGTCACCTCCAACTGAATACCACCACCGAACACATCTTTCCCTCCCCCACTTCCTGCGGGGATAACTCCCCTGTCCATTCATCTCTTCCCACTGCCCTCCTTCCTTGCACTTATCCTTGTAGGCAGAACAAGTGCTACACCTGTCCCTACTCCTTCTCCCTCACTACCATTCAAGGTACCAAACAGTCATTCCAGGTGAAGCAGCACTGCACCTGTGAGTCTGTGATCTGGTGCGGCCTCCTGTATGTTGATGAGACTCGACGTAGAATGGTAGACGGCTTTGCTGAGCATCTATGCTCAGCCTGCCAGATTAAGTGGGATCTCCCAGTGGCCACCGATTTAAATTCCATTTCCCAATCCCAGTTCTATAGATCCATCTGTGGCCTCCTCCACTGTCGTGATAAGGCCACAGTTCTGTTGGAGGAAGAACACCTTATATTGTATTCTGATTGGGTCCTCTCTGATCTGATGACGTGACATTGATTTTTTAAATTTCCAGTAAACAACCCCCCTCCGATTCTCCTCCCCTTTTCCCTCTCTCATGTTATCTCCTTGCCCACCCATCACTTCCCTCTGGTGCTCCTCCCCACAACCCCCTTATTTTCCCCTTTCACCCATGGCTTCTGTCTCTTTCACCAATCAACTTCCCAGCTCTTTTCTTCATCCCTCCCCCTCCGTATCACCTGTTGCCTTGTGTTTCCTCCAGCCTACCCCCACCTTTCAAACCGACTCCTCAGCTATTTCTCTCCAGTCCTGCCAAAGCATTTCAGCCGGAAATGTTACCTGTGCTTTCTTCCCTAAATGCTTCCTGGCCTGCTGAGTTCCTCCAGCATTTTGTGTGTGTTGCTCAGATTTCCAGCCTCTGCAGATTTTCTCTTGTTTGTTGTGTCAGTGTAATGTGTTCCATGTACAAAACACTAATGCCACTCAAGCACAGAGCAGTACAGCACAGAAACTGTCCATTTGTCCAACAATATGTGTAGTTACCACGTTGCCAGTCTGACATAATCCCACCTGCCTCTACAAAGTGCATATCTGAACACTGTGCTGGTGTGGAAGGATCAATCCTGCAGTCTGTCTCGCACTTTCTGTCCATTACAATCCTGTGTACAGTGTGACAGCATGGACACAGGCACAGTGTGGTGCTGGATATATTCTGAGGAGGTAATTTATCATAGGTTAATTAAAGGTCTCAACCCAAAACATTAACTCTTCATTTACCTCTGCAGATGATGCCTGACCTGCTGAATGCGTTCACCACCTTGTAAGTTGCTCCAGATTCCAGCCGGCTCTGGTGCCACATACTGATGTTGAGTTTATAAAGGAAATTGACAGAGAGTGAATGAACATCTCGTGAAAAAACACAGGACGACATTAAGCAACAGTTGGAAAAAAGGCTGAGATGAGAGATGGAGCTGGGAAACTGAATCAGGTTTATTATCACTGACATATGTTGTGAAAATTTATTTGTGCTGACAGGAAAGTGCAAGACATAAACATTAATGTAATTTGCAAAATAAATAAATACTACCAGAGACAAATCATGAGGTAGTGGTCTTGAGACTGGGAGAAGGTTTAATTTCCTCTGATCTTACTGGGATAGTTTTGTTGTTTCATTTTCCCCCACCCACCTGCTCTTTGCTGAACTGAAATCCTCCCATGCTGTCCAGCAAGATCCTCTGCTCTACAACGACTTCCCAAGAGCCCTCCACCTCTACACACCAATAAAATCAATAAGCAGAAACAATGAAAGATGAAAGTTAATTTGTCAGTAATATAAAACAGCATACCGAAAGCTTGTTCAGAAATACAAGTGTAAAAGGGAGGCAAGATTGGAAAATGACACTGGAGAGGTAGTAATGAGGGACAAAAAAGACAGAAAAAACTGAATCAGTATTTTGCATGAGTCTTCATTGTGAAAGGCACCTTGATGAGAATTTGGGGTGTTGGGGCAGAAGTCAGTGTAGTTGCTATTTCTAAGGAGAAGGTGCTTGGGTAGCTGAAAGTTAACGAGTCACATAGACCAGTGGACTATGCCCCAGAGTTTTAAATGATGTCGCAGAAAAGTTTGTAGAAGCATTGGTAGTGATCTTTCAACAATCACTAGAATCTGGAATGGATTCACAGGAATGGAAAATTGCAAATGTCACTCCACTCTTTAAGAAGGGAGGGGAGAAATGACAGTAAATTATAAGCTTGTTATGCTGACTTCAATAGTTGGTAAGATATCCAATATTAAAAATAACTTTTGGAGTACAGTACTAGGAGGCACACGATAAATTAGTCCATATTCAGCAAGGTTATCTTAGCTGCCAACTGTTGGAGTTCATTCAGGAAATGACAGGTAGGGAACACATAGGAGAGTCTATGGTTGTTGTTTACTTGCATTTTCAGAAGGCCTCAAGACTGCACAAGGTGCTGCACAAGAGACGGCTTAACAATATAAGAGCCCATGGTATTACAGGAAAGATATGGCATGAATGGAAGAATGCCTGACTGACATGAAGCTGAGAGTAGGAATAAAGGAGGCCCTTTTCTGAATGCCAGCCAATGACTAGTTGTGTTCCACCCAGATCGATGTGAAATCATTTTTGTTTCACATAATACTGTATGTCAGTAGTCTGGATGACAGGATTGATGGTTTTATGGATGATACAAAGATAATTAGATGGGAGGTAGTGTTGAGCAAGCAGGGTGCCTGGAGAAGGACTTACATAGGTCAGAAGACTGTGCAAATTGAGGCAGATAGAATACAGCATAGGGAAATGTATGATCATGTACTTTGGTAGAAAGTTTAAAGGTGTAGACTGTTTTCTAAAAGAGGAGAAAATTCAGAAGTCAGAGATTCAAAGGGATTCAGGTTAAGTTGGTGGTCAGGAAGGCAAACGTGATGTTAGAATTCATTTTGAGAGGACTAGAATATAAAAACAAGGATGGAATGCTGAGGCCTTATCAGGCAGTTGTCAGACTCCATTTAGAGTATTGAGCAGTTTTGAGGCCCTTTTTGAAGAAAGGGTGTGCTAGGATTGGAGAATATCCAGAGGAGGTTCACGGGAATGATCCTGCAAATGAAACGGTTAATATATGTAGATCGGTTGATGGTTCTGTGTAGGTATTTGCTGGAGTTTACCAGAATGAGGAGGATTTAATTGAAACTCATCAGAAACTGAAAGCTCTGGACAGGGTGGACACTGAGCGACTGTGCCCATCATGGTGAAGTCTAAGACTGAGGGTCATAGCCTCAGAATAGATGGGCATCCATTTAGAACAGAGATGAAAAGGAATTTCATTGGCTCTAGAGAGTGGTCATTGGATTTCATTGCCACAGCTGGTTGTGGAGGCAATGTCTGGTGTATTTAAAGAGGAATTTTTTTTCCAAGTGACCTGCTTTTACAGATTCCTCCTAAATAATATAATGTGTCTCTGCAGTTACTGTATTTCAAATAATAATACTGCATGTTTTAATCCAGTCTCTTTTTGACACCACATTTGCAACAGGAAACACACAGATTGAGAACAAAGGGCTGTTCATTTCACTCACGCAGGTGTTACATGTTGAAAGCCACAAATGCAAATTCACCCACACAGAGAGGTGACAGAGTTTCCTGGAAAACAAGGTGGTGATGTGGTACAGAGAGAGAAAAGGTCAGAGAGATACTACGCAGTTTCCAGAGGTGAATATTCTATTTCCCTGAAAAATTTACAAATTATTTACTCTTGCTTCTGTGGCCAATCCTGATCTAATAGGAATACCCCTCTGGTTAATTCAGCCTGGTTCTCTTCTCCTGTTCGCCACTGAATGCAAACAGACTGAATACAGATGGATTTCACATCATAGACATTGGTTAACATTTGATGAAAGGTCGCAGAGCCTTTTATTTTTTGCTATAGAGCCCAAATCCAGGGAGAATTAGAAAGCATGAAAAACTAAAAATTCAGAGGTCAATAGTATTGTTTCCCATTTGTTTATTATTTAGTTGAATCTCTCACAGCTATTACAGAGACTAATGTTTTAAAGTAGTGTACTAAATTTGACCAATGTGATGGAGCAAGATTTGCTCATTCCTCCTTGCAAAATTGCTTAAGCTGTGCCAGATTAGTGTGGAGCAGTGGTGGACAGCCATCATGAGGTCTTGCCAGAGATGTTCGATCGGTTAAGGTCCAGAATCTGACTGGGACAAGGATATTAATTTTCCTCATTTGAAGAAGCTTCATGATTGCTCTGGCATTGTGCTTTTGGTTGGTGTCTTAATACAAGATGAACATTAAGCTTTCTGGCAGAGCTAGCAGGTTTTTACCCAGAATCTCTGTGTTTAGCAGCATTCATTTTCCCATCAATACTGACCAGATTTGCAGTCCCTGCTCTTGAAAAGCACCCCCACAGCATGATGCTACCTCCACAGTTTGTCTTTTGCACAGTGGTTGTGTGTCGGTCTTCATTTGTGTGTAGTTTTCATTGCTTCTATTGTATTTCTTTATAGCACTGAGCGGCTGCATGGAAATGAATCTCAGGGTAGTGTATAATGACATACAGTATACTGTATGCACATTGGTTATGAAATTACTTTGAACTTTGAAAACACTCTAGTCATAAAACTGGTAGCATGTTTTGGCCATTCCAGATGACGCTGACCATCAAGTACCTATACTAATCCCAATTGAACACACTTCCTTCATCGTCTCCTACGCCTTGTTAATTCCAGTGCTCATCTGGATATTACACTCTCCGGAGCTGCATTCCAAACTCTGAAGAGCCCCTGGGTAAAAATAGAATCCAGATATCTGCTGTGAACCTTTGACTACTGACCGTAAAACTACACCCTCTGGTAATAACAATCTGGTCTGAAATGGCCACTGGTGACATCTGGGCATTTTGAAAGGTGAGCGAGATCAGCCAGAGATTATTGTTTAGCTTGGTCTTAATTTCAGAGCAATGAGATGTTGCAGTGTCTGCTCTGGGAGTTGGGTTGATGGTTAAATAGCTGGATTTCCAAGTTTATGATCTCTGTTACATGCTCTGAGTTTAGAAATATGAGGATTGGTCAGTGATTGCATGGCTAAAGTGATATTTCAGAGGAGCAGATCTTAATTCAAGTTGCTTTTGGAAAAAGATATGGATTTCGATTTTAAATTTGGAGGGGAGGGGTAGGCATTGTATTATAATAAGACAGGAGCTGGCAAATCAGAAACACGAGATTCTGCAGATGCTGGAATCCCAAAGAAATGTATGTAAAATGCTGCAGGAACTCAACAGGTCAGGCAACATCTATGGAAATGAATAAACAGTTGACATTTCAGGCCTAAACTGGGGTGGGGGGGGGGGGATATCATTGCAGACAGGTTTGCTGGAGCTCTTGTGAAGGTTTAAAGTACTTTGTCAGGGGAATGGAAACTGGAATGATTGGGCTGAGGATAGGAAGTTGGTATACAAGTGTATGGCTGAGACAGTGAGGAAGGGTAGTCAAATCATGTTTGTTGTCATCAAAATACATACATGTATATAGTCAAAGCAGACAAGATGACAATATTTCTGTGGACCAGGGATAAAGTGCAGCTGTACACATAACACACATACGAGGCACAATAACTTAGGAAAGTAAGAAAAAAATCTTCAAATGGATCATACATAAATACACAAAGTAAAATGCATAAATTAAATATTGGTGGGTACAGAAACAATGAAGTGGTGCCATTATGAATGCGAGTCTGCAGTGAGTTCAGAAAGCTAATGGCCCAAGGGAAGACACTGTTTCCCATCCTGACTCTACTTGTCGTTTTGCATCGGAGTCTCCTGCCTGGCAGTAGAAAGTGTAGGTGGATGCTGGATGGGTGGGTGGGCTCCTAAGGGCCCGGTGTACACAGCACTCCTGATAAATGTCCCTGATGGATGGTAGGGAAACCTCAATGATAATCTACACCATTCTCACTGTCCTTTGTAGAGACCTTGGATCCGGTGCTCTGCTGCTCCCATACCAGATGGTGATGCAGCTTGTCAGGGCTGCTGTAAAATTTCACTGATGGAGGGTGCTCACGCACCTGAATATCCTTACAAAGTGGAGGCGCTGCTGTGGAGCCTCACTCAGGGAGGTGATGTTGATGGACCAGGTGAGGTCATCCAGGATATGAACTCCCAGAAACTTGGTGCCCTTAAATCTCCACAGAGGAGTCATGTCGCAGAAGGAGGGACGGTTCATCTGCACCTTCCTAATATCCACAGCCATTTCCTTGGTCTCATCCAAGTCAAAACTTGGGTTGTTGTTCTCACACTTCCGCTCCACTTCATCTCTGTAGTCTGACTCATCATTACCATAAGAATTGTAGTGCTATCCGCAATCAGTAAGACACGGTTTAAGCTGTATCCTGTGAGACAGCAATGCATCAGCTGTGCGCGGAGCACACAGCCCTGGGGTGCACCAGTGTTCAGTGTACTGGAACTAGCGACGTTGCTGCCCACATGGACTGACTGTGACCTTACTGACATGAAGTCCAGGATCCAGTTACAGATGGAGGTGTTCAGGCCCAGCGAGGACAGTTTCCCCACCTGTTTCTAGGGTATGATGGTGTTAAATCAGTGGATTGATTCAAGTAATAAGCAAACTGGAAAGGGTCCAATGTAGCCAGAGAAAGGTTCTAATACAGTCTATGTCCAGCCACTCAAATCATTTCATAATGGTTGATGGTAACGCCACTGGACGATAGTCATTTCGACTGGTTATTGTCACTTTCTTAGGCAGTGGGATGCCATTGCCATCTTACAAACCGAGGGTAAAATGGACTGTTCCAGAGAGATATTGAACATATCCTTCCGTACCTCATTTAGCTGGGCTGCCCACTCTTTCAGAACCCCACCTGGTATATTATCGGGCCCTGCAGATCTGGATGGGTTTACTCTGGCCAGGGTCTTCCTCACCTCAGCTTCAGCCAGACAGAGTATCTGCTCCTCTGGTGCCTTTCTCGACAGCACTCTGTTCTGTGTATCAAACTGGGCAAAAAGGTATTCTGCTTGACAGTGAGTGAAGCGTTCTTGTTATTGACGTGCTGGGTACATTTGCCTGTAGTCCTTTGAATTATCTGCCTCATGCGCTTTGTTTCTCTGGTATCACAGAAGTGGTTCTATGTTCTCTGAGAATGCTCCTGTTTCACCTTCCTAATGGAGTGAGTATGCACAGTTCTTATTTCCCTGAGAAGTGTCACGTCTCCGGATCTAAAAACAGAATCACAATCCCTCATCCATGCACATATATCTGCAGTAAGCCATGGCTTCTGATTTGTCCTCACATAGATGTGTTTTGTGATGGGACATTTCTCATTTCTCAGTCTCTGTGTTTGCTGGTCACAGAATCCACATATTCCTCGATGTGAATGTGGCTGCCCTGGGTAGCAGACTTTCTGAGCATACTCCAGTTCCTGTTTTCAAAGCCCTCTTGCAATGCTGAGATCCCTCCCTCAGAACTGGTTTGTCCAGTTTGATCAGTGGTTTGAATGCTGCAATTAGCATAACAGTTAAGTGATCTGGGAGCCCAGCCTGGGGCAGAGGCACTGTTGTATATGCACTTGGTAAGTTAGTAGAAGCCAGGTTCAGTGGATTTTCACTACTGGTAGCAAAGCCAACATAGTACTGGAAAAAAGTGCAGTCAACGTTTTGAGCAGAAACCCTGTACTTTCTAGCTGATGGTAGCAGTGAGAGAAGAGTTTGGCCTTAGTGATGAGGATTTTTGATGACTGATGTATTTCTCTACAGCCATGATTCATGTAGATGTGCTCAGTAGTTGTGTGAGTCTTACCCATGATCTAGTGGACTGAATCTACTACTTCTTGGAGGATTTTTCTGCTCAAAGGCATTGATATTCCAAGACCAGGCCGTAACATAGCCAGTCAGGGACTTTGAACCACACAGCTACAGGACTTACTCAAGGATTTTGATAACATGCCAAATCTCTACAGACTCCTGAGGAAGTGGAGGTGCCGTCATGCTTCCTTCACAATTATCGTTCTATAATGGGTCCAGGACATGTCATCGGAGATAGAGACATGCAGCAATTTAAAGTTACTGACGTGCTCCCCCTCTGATCCTCCGGTTGATTACTGGCTTATGGACATCTGATTTCCCTCTCCCGAAGTCTACTATCAGTTCATTGGTCACGCTGACATGGTGTGAGAGGTTGTTAGAACCATAGAACCATAGAATATTACAGCACAGAATCAGGCCTTTTGGCCCTTCTTGGCAGTGCCAAACCATTTTTCTGTCTAGTCCCACTGACCTGCACCTGGGCCGTATCCCTCCAAACCCCTGTCATCCATATACCTGTCCAAGATTTTTTTAAATGTCAAAAGTGAGCCCGCATTCACCACTTCATCTGGCAGCTCATTCCACACTCCCACCACTCTCTGCCTGAAGAAGCCCCCACTTAAGTCCCCCTTCCTGTAATTTGATAACCAAAACTGCACACAATACTCCAAATTCAGTCTCACCAATGTCTTATACAATCTCACCATTTCATTCCAACTCTTATACTTAATACTTTGATTTATAAAGGCCAATGTACCAAAAGCTGTCTTTACAACCCTATCTACTTGTGATGCCACTTTTAGGGAATGATGTATCTGTACTCCCAGATCCCTCTGTTCTACTGCACTCCTCAGTGTCCCACCATTTACCTTGTATGTTGTACCTTGGTTTGACATTCCAAAGTGCAATACCTCACACTTGTTTGCATTAAACTCCATCTGCCATTTTTCTGTCCACTACACCTCCAATCTTTGTATCTTCAGCAAATTTGCTGATCCAATTTGCCACATTAACATCCAGATCATTGATATAGATGACAAATAATAACGGACCCAGCACTGATCCCTGTGGCACACCACTAGTCACAGTCCACCACTACCACTCTCTGTCTGCTTCAATTGAGCCAATGTCTAATCCAATTTACTAACTCTCAATGTATACCTAGCGACTGTATCTTCCTAACTAACCTCCTATGCGGGACCTTGTCAAAGGCCTTACTGAAGTCCATGTATACAACATCCACTGCCTTCCTACATCCACTTTCCTGGTAACTACCTCGCAAAACTTTAATCGATTAGTTAAACATGACCTACCATGCACAAAGCCATGCTGACGGGTACTAATAAATCCCTGTCTATCGAAATACTTGTAGATCTTATCTCTTAGTATTCCTTCCAACAATTTACCTACTACCAATGTCAAACTTACTGCTCTATAATTTCCCAGCTTACTTTTTGAGCCTTTTTTAAACAACGGAACTACATGAGCTGTCCTCCAATCCTCCAGCACCTGACCCATGGATATTGACCCATTGTTATCTGACATATAAACGTTATTCGCATACTATATCCAGGAAATATACTTCAGTACATTGCATTCTTTGCACCTTTAATGTTGTCCAAACAATAATCACGTAGTGTCTTGTTTTTCACACAATCAGTGTTCTCTTTATTAGGTACACCTGTACATCTGTTCATTAATGCAAATATCTAATCAGCAAATCATGTGGCAGCAACTCAATGCAGACAAGGTTCATCAGTTCATTTGTTCAGACCAAACATCAGAATGGGGAAAAAAGTGATTGAAGTGATTTTGACCATGTAATGATTGATGGTGCCGGATGTGGTGGTTTGATTAAATTAGAAACTGCCAGGCCCTGAGATTTTTATGCACATCAATCATTAGAGTTTAGAGAGAATGGTCTGAAAATAAAGTTCAGAGTATGTTTAATATGAAAATGTGCATGTATTGTACATGCTTGGGATCGTCCCCTAGCCGGCAGCCCTGAAGTAAAGAGTCCGAGCAGAATCTATAACAAAAGGTCATCGAACACCCGACACAAATCTTAAAAACAATAAACACAAGCAAACGGTGTTTTAACCTGATGTCCACAAAGAGTCCGTTCCCAGACCCTCAGTTCAGCATAGAGCCAAGTCAGTGTCATGGAGCAGCAAGCCGAACAGGTCTGTTCCTCGCCTCAGGCCCCCAACCTTTTCAATCTGGCCTGGCGCCTAAGTCGTTGTCCAAATGCTGCGCCTCTATTCAGCCTGTACCCAACTTTACGAATCAGCATCACACTGGAATTGTCATCCAAGCATCAGGTTTAGTCACCTCGGCCCACCATGGGGCCTGGATCCAACATTTCCAAATAGCCCAGTACCTTAATAGTTGACTAAACTCTGGGTTCTATCACCTTAATCTGCTCTGTGGTCTGGAAGACACCGACTTAGAATCAATTTGTACCCGACCTTTCCAATTCAACCTGGTGCGAAAATCAAGTGAATCTCAGGTCTGCCCCCCTCTCGATTCCTCTGTCTCCACCACTTTTGCTCTCTGGATATGGCTTGTCATTCCAGAATGAAGGAGCTGTTCTTCTTCAAAGAAAGGGGGCTTCCATTCCTCCACTATCGACTCTGCCTTCAAATGTGTCTCTTCCATGTCTACACTTAGCCCATTCTCCTGACACCCTCCCAGGGATAGAGTTCCACTTGTGCTCACCTACCAGCCCACTAGCCTTCATGTCCAGCACATAATGCTCTGAAACTTCTGCCACCTCGAACTGGATCCCACCACCAAACACATCTTTCCTTTGCACCGCTTTCTGCTTTCCAAAGGGATCGCTCTCTGTATGACACCATTGTCCATTCGTCCCTCCCTACTGATCTCCCTCCTGGCACTTATCCTTTCAAGCAGAACAAGAGCTAAACCCCCTCTACACTTCCTCCCTCACTACCTTTCCAGGCCATTAACAGTCCTTCCAGGTGAGGCGACACTTCACCTGTGGCAGGTTGGTGCTGTCTACTGTGTACAGCGCTCCCAGTGTGGCCTGCTATATGTCGTTGAGACACGACGTAGATTGAGAGACCGCATCTCCAAACGTGTATGCTCAGTCTGCCAGAAAAAGCAGGATCTCCCCAAGGCCACCCAATTTAAATTCACTTCCCATTCACATTCCGATGTGTTCATCCATGACCGTTTCTAATGTTGTGATAAGGCCAAACTTCAGCAGGAGAAACAACAACTTATATTCTGTTTGGGTATCGTCCAAACTAATGGCATGAACATTGATTTCTCAAACTTCCAGTCATTCTACCCCTCTCCATTCCCCACCCCTTTTTCCTCTCTCATGTTATCTCCTGGCCTGCCTATCAGCTCCCTCTGTTGCTCCTTCCCACAACCCCTTTCATACTTTCTTCCATGGCCTTCTGTCTCGTTCACCAATCAACTTCCCAGCTCTTTGCTTCATCCCTCTCAGTCCAAGTTTCACCTGTCACCTTGTGTTTCTCTCTCTCCTACCCCACCTTTCAAATCTACTCCTCAGCTTTTTATCTCCAGTACTGCCAAAGTGCTTTGGCCCAAAATGTTGATTGTGATTTCTTCCTTAGATGCTGCCTGATCTGCTTAGTTCCTTCAGCATTTTGTGTGTGTTGCTCGGAAACCCAGCCTCTGCAGGTGTTCTCTTGTTCGTGGTGTCAGTATAAAGCATTCTATCTACAAAGGATTAATGTCACTCAAGCACAAAGCAGTACAGTACTGGAACAGTCCATTTGGCACGCAGTATCTGTAACTACCATGTTGCCAGTCTGATCTAATCCCACCTTCCTGCACAAAGTGCATATCTGACACTGTGCTGGAGTGGAAGGATCAATCCTGCAGTCTGTCTCTCACTCTCTGTCCATAACAATCCTGTGGACGGTGTGAGAGCATGGGCACAGACACAGTTTGGGGCAGGATTTATTCCGATAAGGTAATTGTTCATAGATAAGTTAAAGTTCTCAACCTGAAATATTGACCCTTCATTTCCCTCTGCAGAAAACTTCCACCATCTTGTACATTGCTCTGGATTCCAGCCGAGTCTGATGCCACATACTGTTGTTATGTTTGTGAAAGGAAACTGACAGAGAATGAACGATGGACTCTCTGTGTCAGACACAAAGACAACATCTGGTGAAAAACCACAGGACGACATTGAGCAACAGTTTGAAACAAGACCGAGGTGAGAGATGGACTGGGAAACAGAATCAGTTTTATTATCACTGGCATAAGTTGTGAAAATTGTTTTGTGTGGCATAAAAATGCAAGACAGAGTGAGATACTGGCCTTGAGACTGGAAAATGGTGTAATTTCCTCTGATCTTACTGAGATATTTTTGTTCTTTCATTCCTCCCCTCCCCACCCCGCTCAATGCTGAATTGAAATCCTCCCACGCTGCCCACCAAGACCCTCTGCTCTACATGACTTCCCAGGCCACCTCCACCTCTACACACCAATAAAAATCAAAGCAGGAAAGATGAAATATGAAAATCAATTTGCCAGTAATATACAAGAGCATACCAAAAGCCTGTTCAGATATACAAGTGTAAAAGGGAGGCAAGATTGGCAAATGACACTGGAGAGGTAGTAATGAGGGGCAAAAAAGATAGAAAAACTCAGTAAGTATTTTGCATCAGTCTTCATGGTGAAAGACACTATCAGTAGGTGAGAAATTGGTATGCTGGGGAAGAAGTCAGTGTAGTTGCTATTTCTAAAGAGAATGTGCTTGGGTAGCTGAAAGTAGATAAGTCACATGGACCAATGGACTATGCCCCAAAGTTCTGAAAGAGGTAGCTGACAAAAGTTTGTAGAGGCATTGATAGTGATCTTTCGACAATCACTAGAATCTGGAACGGATTCAGAGGAATTCAAAATTGCAAATGTCACTCCACTCTTTAAGAAGGGAGGGGGGAAAATGACAGTAAATTATAAGCTTCTTAGCCTGACACCAATGGTTGATAAGATATCCAATATTAATTTTTGTTTGGGGTACAGTACTAGGAGGCACATGATAAATTAGGCCATCGTCAGCAAGGTTTTCTTAACTGCCAAGTGTTGGAATTCATTCAGGAAATGACAGGTAGGGAACACATAGGAGAGTCTATGGTTGTTGGTTACTTGCATTTTCAGAAGGCCCTTGACAAGGTGCTGCACAAGAGACTGCTTAACAAGATAAGAGTCCATGATATTACAGGAAAGATATGGCATAAATGGAAGAATGCCTGACTGACAGGAAGCTCAGAGCAGGAGTAAAGGGGCCCTTTTCTGAATGACTGCCAGTGACTAGTTGTCTTTCACCCTGATTGGTGTTGAGATAATTTCTTTTCACATAATACTGTATGTCAATAGTCTGGATGACAGGATTGATGGTCTTATGGATGATACAAAGATAATTAGATGGGAGGTAGTGTTGAGCAGGGTGCCTGGAGAAGGACTTACATAGGTCAGGAGACTGTGCAAAGTGTAGCAGATAGAATACAGTGCAGGGAATTGAATGATCATGTACTTTGGTAGAAGGATTATAGGTGTAGACTGGTTTCCAAAAGAGGAGAAAATTCAGAAGTCAGAGATTCAAAGGGATGTAGGAGTCCTGCAGGATTCCCAATGGTTAACCTGCAGGCTGAGTTGTTGGTAAGGATGGCAAATGCGATGTTAGAATTCATTTTGAGAGGACTAAAATTTAAAAGCAAGAATGGAAAGTTGCGGCTTTGTAAGGCAGTTGTTAGGCTGCCTTTAGAGTATGGAGTAGTTTTGGTGCCCTTTTCGAAGAAAGGCTGAGCTGGCATTAGACAATGTCCAGAGGAGGGCCACAGGACTGATCCTGCAAATGAAAGGGTTAATGTATGTAGAACATTTGCTGGTTCTGTAGATATTTAGTGGAGCTTAACAGAATGAGGAGGATTTAATTGAAACCTATCAGATACTGAAAGCCAGGGACAGAGAGGACATTGAGAGAATGTGTCCCATCGTGGTGAAGTCTAGGACTGAGGATCATAGCCTCAGAATAGATGGACGTCTGTTTAAAATAGAGATGAAAAGGAATTTATTTAGCTTGACAGCAGTAATTGGAATTCATTGCCACAGATGGTTGTGGAGCCAAAGTCTGGTCTATTTAAAGAGGAACTTTTTTTCCAAGAGACTTGTTTTTGTAGATTCCTCCTAAAAAATTTAGTGTTTCTGCAGTTACTGTATTTCAAATAATAATACTGCGTTTTTTAATCCAGTCTCTTTTTGACACCACATTTGCAACAGGAAACACACAGATTGGGAACAAAGGGCTGTTCATTTCACTCATGCAGATATCACTTTGAAAGCCACAAATGCAAATTCACCCACAGAGAGAGGTGACAGAGTTTCCTGGAAAATAGGGTGGTGATGTGGTACAGAGAGAGAAAGGGTCAGAAAGATACATTGCAGATTCTAGAGCTGAATATTCTATTTCCCTGCAAAATTTACAAATTATTTACTGTTGCTTCTGTGGCCAATACTGATCTAATAGGAATATCCCTCTGGTTAATTCTGCCTGGTTCTGTTCTCCTGTTTGCCACTGAACGCAAACAGACTAAGAACAGACGGATTTCACATCATAGACATAGGTAACATTTGATGAAAAGTTGCAGAGCCTTTTATTTTTTGCTATAGAGCCCAAATCCAGGGAGAATTACAAAGCATGAAAAACAAAAAGTTCAGAAGTCTGTAGTATTCATTCCCATTTGCTCATTATTTAGTTGAATCTCTCACAGCTTTTACAGAGACTAATGTTTTAAATTAGTGTACTAAATTTGACCAATGTGATGCAACAAGATTTGTTCATTCCTCCTTGCAAAATTGCTCAAGCTGTGCCAAATTAGTGGGGAGCAGTGGTGGACAGACATCATGAGGTCTTGCCAGAGATGTTCGATCAGTTAAGGTCAGGAATCTGACTGGGAAAGGGACATTAATTTTCTTCATTTGAAACCACTTCATGATTGCTCTGGCATTGTGCTTTGGGATGTTGTCTTGATAAAAGATGAACATTAAGCTTTCTGGCAGAGCTAGCAGGTTTTTACCCAGAATCTCTGTGTTTAGCAGCATTCATCTTCCCATCAATACTGACCAGATTTGCAGTCCCAGCTCTTGAAAAGCATCCCCACAACATGATGCTACCTCCACCAGTTTGTCTTTTGCACATTGGTTGTGTGTCGGTCTTTATCTGTGCATAGTTTTCATTGCTTCTCTTGTATTTCTTTATAACACTATGAGTGTCTGCATGGAAATGAATCTCAGGGTAGTGTATGATGACATACAGTATACTGTATGCACGTTGGTTATGAAATTACTTTGAACTTTGAAAACACTCTAGTCATAAAAGTGGTAGCACGTACAGGCCTTTTGACCCTTCCAGACCACGCTGATCATCAAGTTCCCATCTATACTAATCCCAATTGAACACACTTCCTTCATCGCCTCCTATGCCTTGTTGATTCCAGTGCTCATCTGGACATGACGCTCTCAGGAACTGCATTCCAAACTCTGAAGAGACACTGGGTAAAAATAGAATCCTGATATCTGCTGTGAACCTTTGACTAGATTTCTCTGCACCAGGGGTAAAGCGCAGATATGCACATAACACATATATGAGGCACAATAACTTGGGAAAGTAAGAATAAAATCTGCAAATGTATCATGCATAAATACACAAAGAAATGTATAAATTAAATACTGTTGGGTACAGTACCAATGAACTGGTGACATTACGAATGAGATGCAGCAGTGAGTTCTGAAAGCTAATAGCCCAAGGGAAGAAATTGTTTCCCATCCTGACTCCACTTGTCTTAATGCATCGGAGTCTCCTGCCTGGCAGTGGAAAGTGAAAGAGGATGCTGGATGGATGGGTGGGATCCTATGGGCCCGGTGTACACAATACTCCTGATAAATGTCCCTGATGGATGGTAGGGAAACCTCAATGATAATCTCTGCCGTAATAGTCATTTGTAGAGACCTTGGGTGCGATGCTCTGCTGCTCCCATACCAGATGGAGATGCAGCTTGTCAGGGTTCCTGTAAATTTCACTGAAGCAGGGTGCTCACGCACCTGCAAATCCTTACAAAGTGGAGGCACTGCTGTGGAGCCTCACTCAGGGAGGTGATGTTGATGGACCAGGTGAGGTCATCCAGGATATTAACTCCCAGAAGCTCGGTGCACTTAACTCTCCACAGAGGAGATGGTTCATCTGCACCTTCCTAATATCCACAGCCATTTTCTTGGTCTTATCCAAGTTCAAACTTGTGTTGCTGTTCTCACACTTCCACTTCACTCCATCTCTGTACTCCATAAGCATTACCATAAGCATTGTGTACAATTTTGGTCTATTGTGTACTGTTTTGGTCTCCAGGGTTAAGGAGAGGAAGTGCAGCTTAGATACACAAGGTTAATTCCTGGACTGTCTTACGCAGAGAGGTTAGAGAGACTGGGCTTGGACATGCTGGAGATTGAGAGGGGATCTGATTGAAACATATAAGATTGTTAAGGGATTGGACAAGATAGAGGCAGGAAATATGTTGCAGATGCTGGGAGAGTCCAGTACCAGAGGGCATGGTTTAAGAATAAGGGGTAGGTCATTTAGGACAGAATTAAGGAAAAACTTCTTCTCCCAGAGAGTTGTGGGGGTCTGAAATGCACTGCCTCGGAAGGTAGTGGAGGCCAATTCTCTGGATGCTTTCAAGAAGGTGCTAGATATGTATCTTATGGATAGGGGAATCAAGGGATATGGGGACAAGGCAGGAACCGGGTTTTGATAGTAGGTGATCAGCCATGATCTCAAAATGGCAGTGCTGACTCGTAGGGCCGAATGGTCTACTTCTGCACCTATTGTCTATTGTTATCTGCAAATAGTATGACACAGTTTGAGATGAATCCAGTGATGCAGTTTTGCTTCATTAGTGCGCTGAGCACACAGACCTGGGGTGTACCAGTGTTCAGTGTATTGGAACTAGAGATGTTGCTGCCCACACTGTAACCTTACCGTTACAGTCCAGGATTCAGCTAAAGATGGAGGTGTTCAGACCCAGCGAGGACAGTTTGCCCACCAGTTTCTGGGGTATAATGGTGTTAAATCAGTGGATTGATAAACAAATTGGAAAGGGTGTAATGTAACCAGAGAAAGGCTTTAATGCAGTCTATGACCAGCCACTCAAATCATTTCATAATCGATGATGGTAATGCCCCCTCACGACACTCATTTAGGTCCGTTACTCTCACTTTCTTCGGTACTGGGATGACGTTGCCATCTTGAAAACTGAGGGTAAAATGGACCGTTACAGAGAGATATTGAATATATCATTCAGCTCCTCTGTTAGCTGGGTTGCGCAGTCTTTCAGAACCCCACCTGGTATATTATTGGGCCCTGCAGATCTGGATGTGTTGACTCTGGCCAAGGTAACAGCCTTTCTGAGCATACTCCAGTTTGTCTTTTCAAAGCCATCCTGCCCTCAGAACTGGTCTGTCCAGTTTGACCAGTGGTTTGTATGCTGCAATTAGCATAACAGATAAGTGATCTGGGTGCCCAAAGTGGAACTTTATATGCACTTGGTATGTTAGTATAAACTAGCCTTAATGTATTTTTACTACTGGTAGCAAAACCAACATAGTGCTGAAATTTAGGCAGGTGCTAGGTTAAAATTGCAGTCAGTGTGTTTGCATGAAGTTTGACTTTGACCTAAATATTACGGTCAACATTTCAACATTTTGGATAAGTGAGATTAAAGTAAAAAGGAAGGACAGTGCAGGAGAGGTTACAAAAGTCTCCTGAATAAATAAAAAGTCAAAAAGCTTTGAAAGGGATATAAATTGAACTGAAGCACAGTTAGAAATTAACAGCTATGAATGACATGGTGGAACATACACAAAATGCTGGATGAACTGAACAGGTCTATGGAAAGGATTAAACAGCAATGGCACATCACCAGTTTTGTGTGTTTCAGTTCTGATGAGAGTGTGGAGAGGTTAGGCATGTTCTGCAGGAGCAAAGGAGGTGAACAAGGAATATCAGGTTGGCGGACGAAAGAGATACCGAAAGGGTAGACTGTAAGTCACAGTTTCCATATCAATGGTATGGAATCCATGCTTTGTTGAAAAGTTTGCAGATAGTAGATAGAGGGGTAGATATTTTTGAGGAAGTACAGAGCTGAATGAAGGACTTAGTCAAATTAGGAGAATGGAAAAAGAAGTGGTAGATTCAATGCAGTGTCGGGAAGTGTGTGTTCATGCACCGTGATTGAAGAAAAAAAAAATTAGAGTATCTTCTAAATGGAGAGAAAATTCCAAACTATTAGGTGGAAAGAGTCGTTATGCAGGAATCCCGAAAGTTTAAACTAATAAGGTGAAGTCTTAGTTGGAGTACTTTGAGCAGGTTTGGGCACTATATATATACTGTAGAGGGTTCAAAGGGTTTCACGGAAATGATTCTAGGACTGAACGGCTTGTGATATGAGAAGTGTTTGATTTCTCTGGGGCTGTATTCCCTGTAAGTCAGAAGAATTGGGGGAGACATGTCTAAACCACACTAACCTGGATCAGCCCTGGAGGAGCATGGATTATTCATCGAATGAACTCAGTAAAGACATGAATGATGAGGCCCGGACAGAAAGATGGTACCGGTTTAAGAGGTAATGAGAGGAGGCAATTATGAGTCCAAGAATCATAAAATATGCATGGAACCCATAACCTATAATTTTTTGAAAGACCTTGATAGCGGACATGTGTGAGAATGTTTTCTACATTGGGAGAGGCTAGGACCAGAAGATACAGCCTCAGAATAGAGGAGTGACCATTTACAATGGAGATGAGCAAGAATTTCGATAGTGAGAGAGAGAGGTGAATCTGTAGTATTTGTTCCCACAGACAACTCTGGGAGCCATCTTTATCTATATTTAAAGCAGAGGTTGATAGAATCTTGATTGGTCAGGACAGGAGAGAGATGGGAGATTGTCGATAAGCCATGATGAAATTGCGGATCAGACTTCATGCGACGCATGGACTAATTCCGCCTCTATTCCCTGTGGTCCAATGGGCTTCTATCGGAGGGAGACAAAACTAAGGAGTATGCAGCAGTGTTTTAGATGGTTTGTGAGGAAGACCTTAACTCAAAGAGCAGTAAATGCTTGGAATTAACTGTTTCAGAGTTTGGTTGCTGACAGAATTTGTGTCTAGATGACTATGACCCAGGTTAGGACTGAGGGGTGGTCACTTACAACATGGATGTTTCTATACGGCATGATTCAGTGTTACTGCCACCAATTCAATAAAGAGAGCTGAAAGATGAAACTACACTGACAGTGATTATGTGAGTAGATGATCATTATTTTAGAGAGTGCAACTGATAGGGCTGTGTTACTAGAGGCATTAACACTAACATTAATGCTAATTAATAATGATAAATTGCATTCTTGTTTTGTACCATTAACATTGAGCATACTCCTGCTGCAGATTCCACACTCGGTGATCCATGTCTAAACCACACTATCCTGGATCAGCCCTGGAGGAGCATGGATTATTCATCGAATGAACTCAGTAAACACATGAACGATGAAGTCCGGACAGAAGGATGGTACCAGTTTAAAAGGTAATGAGAGGAGACAACTATGAGTCCATGAAACACAAAATATACATGGAAGTAAGGCAAATATGAAGGGAGCCTGATTTTTTTTCGATTACAGGAATGTGGCAGAGGGCATAAACATCAATATTTCTGTGTCATCAGCTGGATAACATAGATCAGAATGAATACATAGGGTTTGGAGTCATTGATCACAGAAGAGGGGCAATTTGTAGATACACTGAAACATGGAACAGGAGTGGATGCAGGAAGTCTATGGACCTTAGTCAGTGATGTGGCGGTGAATAAATGCAGGAAGAGGGAAGCTCACAGCCCATTCACAGAAAATGCAGTTTGATGAAATAGATAAAGTCACAAGTATAAAAGGGGCAAAACATGCAAAATGCTGGAGAAAATCAGCAGGTCAAGCAGTGTCTATGGTGAGGATAAAATACCATTTTATGTCAAGGCCTTTCATAACGCCTGGAACAAAAGGGAGTAGAATCCCTTTCTTTATAAACTGGGGAGTTGTTTAAGAAAATAAAATGTGTTGGAGAGGAGGTGGAGAACAATCTGTAAGGTGATGGATGAGACTAGGAAAGGGGGAGTTCAGAACGATATGAGAAGCTGGGGTTTGATGGATAGAAGTGGCGGAGGGCTGAGGAAGAAGGAAACTGATAAGAGTAAATAGTGGTGTAAGGGAATGAGAGATGAATCAGAGGGAGGTGATGGGTGGATACGAGTGTAGGGAGGTGAAGAGAAGGGTTAGTCAGCTACCTTCTACTTCTGTTCCCTTCCCCTCCAGTTTTGATGAAGGGTCTCAGCTCAAAATGTCAGAGATTTATTCTTCCCCACAGATGCTGCATTTGTTATCTGCATTTACACAGTTTATTTGCAGTTTACATTCCTGATGTTGACAGTTTGCATATCCTGTTTAGACCATTGCCCATAAGATATAAAAGCAAAATTTGGCCATCTGACCGATCGAGTCTGCTCCGCCATTTATTCATGACTGATACATTTTTCTTCTCTCCTCAACCACATTTCATTGCCTTCTCCACATGGCATGCGATGCCATTCCAATCAGGAGTCTACCAATCCCGTCCTTAAGTACACTTAACAACCTGGTCTCCGCAGCGGCATGTGCGAACAAGTTCCACAAATTCAGCACTCTTTGACTAAAGAAATGTCTCGACAACTCTGTTTCAAAAGAGCACTCCCTCCCATGAGGCTGCGCCCTCTTGTCCGAGACTCTCCCACCATAGGAAACATCTTTTCCACATGTACTTCCCAGCTCCAATACCAGCACAGCTTTTCTAAGATGAGGGCCCAAAACTATTCACAATACTCAAGGTGAAGCCTCACCAGTGCCTTCGAAAACCTCGGCATCACATCCTTGCCCTTTTATTCCAGACTTCATTGAAATGAATGATATCATGACATTTGCCCTCCTCACTACCATCTCGACCTGCAAGTTAACCTTAAATCTGTTCTGCACAAGGACTCGCAAGTCCTATTGCATCTCAGGTTTTTGGATGTTTTTCCCCATTTAGAAAATAGTCCGTACATTTTTTTTCTCTACTACCACAGTGCATGACCATGCATTTACCAACATTGCATTTCTTTTTCCACTTTCTTGCCCATTCTCCTAATCTGTATAAATTCTTTAGCATCCTAACTGTTTCCTCAACACTACCCACTCCTCCACCAATCATATTTTACTGTTCTGATGTTGACAGATCCTGTTTACCAATCTAAGTATGTTTGGAGAAAAGGAATCTGAGGTTTCTATGTGGTGAGATGTATGCACTCTGATAATAAACGTTACTTTGCTTAACTTGCTGCAGCTCTGCAGCATTTTGTGAGCATTTTGCAAGATTTCCTGCATCTGCATATTTTTTATGTCAAATGTCAAATGGGTTATCCTGAGATTAGGGAGAATAAAACAACCAATGAAATGGGCTCCAATTCCTGTTCATTCTCACAGTGGATGCTCAGTTGAGGATGGAGATGCTACGCTTTTTTTCAGTTCTGGTGGGTGGAGGATTCCTAAGACTGCTGTTCCAACATACAAGTGCTCCGGGACAAGTGCAGGCTGGTTAAACGGTAAGGCCATAGTGTGCGACAATGGGCTTAGTAACATTTAGTAACATTGGGTCACATTAGATACAGACTATGTCAGATAACCCCTTGTATGGAAAAAGATGTAGGAATCCCTGAAAAATGCTCCCAAGTCATTTCAGCCACTCTGAAGCCCTCTGAAGCCCTGAATCTACATGGAATCTGGCAGTGGAATGCTGGCTTCCTGAATATTCCTGCTATTGGGCTCTGGATCTACCGATTAAGCCCACTCAAGTTAAGACCCGGTGCATTTTCAGTGCAGGAGCAGCACCCATAGAGTTGAGTGTTTTCCATGCAGCCCACAGTTCTTGAAGTGAGACAATTTGTTTTTCCACAAAACTGTGTAATGCTTTCAGTTGAACCCATTCCTTAGTTCTCATGTTCCCATTATTTTAAATTTCATGGTTCTTTTCAAATTCCAGGTTTTGTGTATAATTAAACATTCAAGAACAATTTGCAACAACTGTGATTGTTATTCGTTATAGAACTTTTTTTGAGCTTGCAAATGTCTCCAGTTCTCTTTGGATATATACAACAGTGTGTCATCTTTGGTGTTGTCAGAGCTCTTCAGGGGTAGGACTCGTGTTTCATGGGACAGGGACCCACAAGGAGATGTGTTCTGAGACTAGTTATGGCTGCGGGAAAGAGGGGATAGCAGCTTAACAGACTGAGCACAGTCTGGACTGGGGGTTGTGAACAATGGCTTTGCAGTAGGTCTGGTTGCATGTTCCCCATTGTACAGTGGAGACAGGTATATTTACAATGTTTCCAATCCCCCATTTCAGGTTGCCATCCCAGCGTGAGAGAGGGGTAAGTTAACAGGACTGTCTCCTTCAGCTGGATGCAAAGTAACTGTGAGACAAAGCGGACAATCAAGATCAAAAACTGTGGTGCTTTTTTTGTGTACTCGCTGAAGCCGACATTCTGCTGTAACAAAGTTTAATGTACAGGTACTTTATCATTCTCCAGTACGACACGGTGGGGAGGGGGAAGGAGTTATTTGGAAATTTTGAGACATGCCAAATGATCAAAACCACAGTATGTTGAATATTCCAGTCTACTTCATGATTAGCGTGTCACCTCAGATATTTCCCCTCTAACTACAGTCCAAGTCAATCTGCCATGGCAGAATCTCATCCTCCTGCTCCGACAGGTAACGTCCTCTCCCACACCGAGACTGATGTGAACCATCCACTTACTGTGTCACATTACTCTTGAGCACCAAGCTTGAGTCAAACCCTCCACCTCGCATGCGGACCACACAGCCCCTCCATCTTTCCGAGGAACAGATGAGCCAGCAAAACCCTGAGATGGAACATATCATTCCTTCTTTCCACTTCCCAAGTAAGAGAATGATTCTTGGGATGGGAATGGAAAACTGGTCAAACACGCGTGATCACCATGCAACTTCTTCATAGATATCATCAGAGGGAGGATTCCGGCCAGTTTGCTGAGGACCTGAGGCCACAGCTCTACCGTGCGAACTAGGAGCAGAATCAAGCCATTCATCCAACCTAGTGTGCTCTACTATTCAGTCATCATTTATTCATTTTTCCTCTGAACCCCATTCTCCTACCTTCTCCCATTAACATTTGCCACCCTGACTAAACAAGAATCTATCAATATTCACTTTAAATATACCCGACATTGGCCTCCATGGTCGTCTGCGACAATTAATTCCACAGATTCAGGGCTTCTGAGTAAATAATTTCCTCCTCATCAACAACCAATGAAAAAAGACCCCCTTGATTCCCATGCCTTGCCTCATGCTAATCAGTCAATTCTGGTTGTATCTGTCCTGTAATACCATGGACACTTAACCAGTTAAGCAGCCAGTATGTGTCACGTTGTCGGAGGCCTTTTGAAAATCCAAGTAAATAACATTCACTGACTCTCCATTATATTCCCCAAGAATTCCGATAGTTTGGTGAAGCAACATTTCCCTTGAAGAAAACCATGCTGACTTCTGCATATTTTATCACGTGCCTCCAAGTACCTCGAAAACTCATCCTTTATAATGACTTGAACATTTTCCCAACCACTAAACTGAGGCTAATGCCTATAATTTTGTTTCTTAAAAATTGGAGTGACATTTCTAAATTTCCAGTCCTCCGGTACCATTCCAGGATCTAGTGATTCTTGGAAGATTACTACTAATTATCCACATTACCTACAGCTACCTCTTTCAGAAGCCTGGGTTGCAGTCCACCTGATCTGTTGAGTTACCAGCCTTCAAACGTCTCAGGTATCAAAGTGTTCTCTCCTTAGTAACAGGAACTGCACTCACTTCTGATTTCCGACAATATCAAGTTTCTGTCTTCCACAGTGAAGACTGACAACAATGTGTTTTTTTTACGTTGGGCTGCCACTTCTTTGTCCCCCATTAGTGCTTCTCCAGTGTAGTTATCCAGTCATCCAATATCCACTCTCAACTCTCTTTCCCTCTTTATATATCGAAAAATGTTTTCTTTCGTGTAATGAATAGGTTACCCAATTTCATGTTTCTCTCCGTTTAGCACCTCAGTTGTCTTGTGTTGTTTTTTTTAAGCTTCTTTTGGATTTTGATTTTAATTTTTAATTCAAGGTTCATTTGGAAGTCAGGAAGGAGGCATAAAACTTATTTCTTCACAGTGGTTTTATTAAGTATTAATTGTACAAAGGAAAATTGAAAAAGGATATTCACCAGATGGTAGCAGAAAAGTAAAAAATTCATATGGCACTGCCATGTGGACAGCTATATGTATACCAATAGATAAGAATCTTTCCATTCAAATCTGCACATGAAAGTCAAACAAACAGATCCCCTCTATTTAAATAATGCAGTAACATACCCGAGTACCTCTCTTGGCCATTTCCCTCAACAACAGTTATACCACTTTACAGAATTTCTTATCGGTAAATTCACAGCAGTTGGGTCTCTGGCACTGCTTCTGGCTCTGTGACTTAGAAGGAAAGTGGACTGAAGCAGCAACCAGTGGTGATAGGGGATTCATTAGTTAGGAGGTTCTGTGGGTGACAACAAGATTCCCGGATGGTACATTGTTTCACAGGTACCCAGTTGCAGAACATCCTGGATCCAGTCCTCAGCATTCTTCAATGGGACGGTGAACATCCAGAGGTTGTGGACAATGTACAGTAGGTGCTAATTACATGGGTAGAAAGAGTAGCAAGGTTCTTCAAAGGAAATTCATGGAGTTAGGTGTTAACTCCATGAATTATAAAAGCTCTAATTATAGAGCAGGACATCCAGGGTTGTAATCTCAGGATTGTTATCCATGCCATGTGCTAGTGATGTCTGAAACACGACGATTATATTGTTTAATTTGTGGCTAAGGAATTGGTGTTTCATGGAGTGCACAAGATATTTCGGTCATGGGGATCTTTGCAAGAAGGGATAATTTAAACCTGAACTGGAAGGAGACTAATACCCTGGTGGGAAGGTTAGATAAAATTACATTTGGGGTTTAAACTAGAGTTGCAGGGGGGGGAATGAGAACCAGGGTGCTAGAACAGCTAGAGGAGAGTTTTTATGGAGAAGGATGCTGTTTGGACCTCAGACAAAGTCTGGAATCGATAGTTTGAGCGACTCGTGTCCTCAGCGGCATCTATTCCAATGCAAGAAGTATCGTTGGAAAGGCGGATAAGCTCAGGGTCATCACCTGGCATGAAAATGTAGGAGAACTTGGATGCAGGAAGGGCAGGACGGGCAGCCAGTATGAAATTTCAAATATTTCCATGGATATCAGCTCATCTATAAAATACAAGCTGCATGCAAAACATCAAGTAAACAGACTAATCAAGCACTTTCCAATCCTCTAACATCCCAATATTTTTGTTGTATATATGGTCTCCTTTTTTTTTCCTTTGATTTCTCTTCACCAGCACAGACACATCATCCTCCCTATAGAGTACTACTATTTATTTTGGACAGATCTTGCCTGTGCCTTCTGAATTGCTCCTAGAAACCCCAGCCATTGCTGGTCTGCCATCATCCCTGATAATGCCTCCTTCCAATTACATTCAGCCATCTCCTCTCTCATGCTTTTGGAATTCCCTTTACTCAACTGTAATGACACCCAATGTTTGCGTCTGCCTTTGGAATTGCAGAGTAAATTCCAGTGTATTATGGTCACTGCCTCCAAAAGATCCTTTACATTAAGCTCCCTAATTAAATTTGTTTAATTACACAACACCAACATGAGAACTGACACGATGAACTCTGCAGATGCTGGAAATTCAAACAATACACACACAATGCTGGTGGAACACAGCAGGCCAGGCAGCATCTGTGTTCCACCAGAATTCTGTGTGTGTAACTTCAGAACTGTTTTTCTCTCGTGTGCTCAAACACAAGCTGCTACAAAAAAAAAAAAATCTCCTCGGCATTCTACACATTCCCCCTCCAGGGATCCTGCACCTACCTGATTTTCCCATGTAAAGCCATGGGAATGGATGGTGTAAGGTGTGTGATCAGCTGGTACACATTGCACGCCCTAGTTATGCGATCAGTGACACCAGGCGACCAATCTCTGAAGAGCATTGCTAATGACTACGACCCCATCTTGTGAAGACTCTGCTCAGAGGAAGGCAATGGCAAACCACCTCTGTAGAAAAAAAATGCCAAGAACAATCATGGCCATAGAGATCATCATGACCGACATCATAAAGCATGGCACATGATGATGATGATGATGATGATGACTTTCACCCTCCCCCAGTCAGCCGGAACCAATGAAATCCCTGCTGCTGCTGATTTTCCTTGAGAGATCAGCTTCTTCAACACTATCAAAACAATTTATTCTCGGGGGGTGGGGGGGGGGGCAGCCACAGAGGAACTCTGTACTGTCAGCTTAATATATGTACATTTACTGGTGTTGGGATTAATGCCATCTATCTTCACAGTAGGACAGTTGGAAGGAGAGAGGTGGAAAGTGATAAGTGAGGCAGGTAAATGTCATGTAATAACTCAAGGAGTGCACTCTGCTTGAAGAATGAGGACACAATGATAATGGCCAGTTTATCAATCTGGTGACAATCACTGTTGACATATGACCCCCAACCTGAAATGTTGACTCAGTTCTTTTTCTGACAGGTGAAGACAGACCAACCGAGCATTCCAGTGTTTTCTGCTTCAGTTTTTAAATTCCCAGCACCTGCAGTTCTGTTTTTACTGTCAGCTGTTTTCTTCAGTTTACTTATGTCCCAATTGGGTGGTCCATTGTCTGTCCCCCAGTTCCGACCATGTACCCCTGTTCATTACAGATCCAGCATCTGTACCAACTCCACAACCAGAGCAGACAGCACCTGATCCAGGCGAAGATTTGTCAGCGATCACGGACCCAGGTACAAGCCCAGGTATCACTTGTGTGCATTTGTTTTATAAATGTTCTTCTCTGATATTATCATCCAAGAGATTGAACCAGAATCAAGAAGAGCATGGGATTGACTGAGGGCAGAATAGTGATAGACTGACCGAAGGGGTGGGATGACAAAGTGACCGAGGGAGAGGGTGACAGAGTAGTGACTGGTGGGAAAGAAACAAAATGGTGATGGAGTGGCTGAAGAAAGTGGGGTGAGGAAGGAAGCAATATGTTTAGGGAGAGAGTAAGGGGTGAGTGACACATGGAAGGGGAGAGTGTGATTATTGAATGCTGGAGAGAAGGAAGCAGAGATGAGAGAGGAGTGATAGAGTAACTGGAGCATTGCATAATGCGGATGGACACAAATATTCAGGTTTACCATGAACAGGAGTGACACTGGGCAGGCTACTTGGGTGAGTGGGCTTAACGGATGGTCATGGATTAAAATAGACATTAAGTTAAATGAATATACTGATGCTGTTGATAATCGAGTGTCTGTACCATATAGATTGAGCTCTGAACACCCCTGGATGTTGCATGCGAGAACTACTCTGGAGTGTCTGACGGATAGGGAAGGAGTGACTCAGATTGCGAATGGAGGGAACTTTCAAAGAGGGTCACAACATCTGTTGGAAAGATTGGGGTCATCTGGATGGGATGACGTGGGTCAGCTGAGTGGACCTCTCATGGGAGGAGGATGAGTAATGCAGTAACTGGTGGATGGGTAATTGCTCTATAATCTTACAGTTCGGGGTTTGACGGGCATTTTTCATACGATGAAAGTCTGGTTTTGCTGCTTGCTGTAGTCTCGATCTATCTCAAACTAGCTCAATACCTCCTCTTTTAGACTTACCATGTGTTCCTGATTTAAAACAGATTTGGGTTCTCTTGGGAACTGACATTATTGAAGATTAGCACCCTGTGACTTTGTCTACATTCATCAGTATGTGTCGGTTGTAGGGTTTGTAGAAAAATAGCCTCCCTCAAGTTTCTATGGAGGAGCATTTACTGGTCTGTGGGGTGAACCGGGTGAAGTGACTGAATGAAGTGAATGCAGAGAATGGAAATGACAATGCACAGAACTGTAAAGAGGAATTTGAGTGATTCAGGAATAATGGACCAAGCTGCTGGATGTGAGGGATGGACACTAAAGAGGTGAGAAAGGAGATGGGTGGCATTAAAATGACTGAGGGAAGAGATTGCAGAGCATGGAAATGACAATGTACAGAACTGTAAAGAGGAATTTGACTGATTCAGGAATAATGGACCAAGCTGCTGGATGTGAGGGATGAACACTAATGAAGTGAGATAGGAGATGGGTTGCATTAAAATGACTGCGGGAAATGAATGCTGAGTTGCAGGACAGAGGAGAGGAATTTTAATAACTCAGGAAGAATTTTAATAGTCAAGCAACAACTTTGATAGTCAAGTTTCAGTTGTGAGGGATAGATATATTGAGATTAATGACAGGAGACAGGAGGTGGGACATGATTTGTATTCAATGTCTATGTGTTGTTGTGATGCCAGGTTAGACACCACCTGCTGATGAATATAATCCTGGGATTGTCTGCCTTCTTCTCTGAAGTCAAATTCTATCTTCAGAACCTCTTCAACTTGTTTTTAATCCTTTAAATTTCCTGTTATTTTCGTCATTTTCCAGATCAACTGTCAAATAATATTAAGAAATGAGATAGAAACACAATTGGTCCAGGGTTGATCAACACCTCGCCAGTGCATGAAATTCCCGGTTTCAGTGTTTGCAATCAATCAATAGTAGGGTTTTGCACAGGATCATTCTATTAATTTAATATGTGTAAAGACTGCGAAGATGCAGCAGAATGACCACCTGTGGGGGGAGTTCTGGGGAAACAAGTTTGGTGAATGCCCCAAGCCTAATGCTATATATCTAACACTCCCCCATGTTTGTTCTTTAATTCCAGACCTAGAAACTCCCGCAAATGGATGTCCAAAAGGATCATTGACTACTGAGATCTCCCAGGAACCATCCCTTAATCCAACAAGGGGTACATCCTCAGGTAAAAGACATTCAAAATGTCCCCTCAGCTAATATCAAGAGGAGAGGAATAAGGAATATTAGATGAGAATCATGCCGTGATTGATGGCTGAAATTACAGGAATGAAAGGAAAGAACCTAGTCTGTGACTGTCCATGTAAAAAAGCGGGGAGTTCAAGCTCAGGTGTCATTACTGGGGATATTGAGTCCCACATTTCTCTGTTAAACTCACCCCGAATCAGAAGGAAAGGATTATCAATTGTTTGGGAGGGAAAGATGAAGAAGGTAGAGGAATCATGTTAATTTCGGCTTGGATCAAGTCTCCACTTCCCACATGTCTGTCCCAGATGGAAGACATTTCCTAGAATCCACACTCTCCACTTCTGTTATTTTATTCCAGATATCAAAAAATCCACGAGTGATGAAGCCAATGATTCATCAACTGGAGAACCCACCCAGGAGCCATCATCTGTCCGAGCGGGAGACACATCCACAGGTAGCAAACCTTGTGCCTGCGGGGTTCATTCTATCTCTCCCATTCTGACCAAGAATATTTCATGGATTATTTCACCTGATGGCAGCCAGTAAAGTATGGGTGAATTATATCAGTTTTTGAACTTTCCCCTCTCTACCACATTTCAGCAACATCTTAAATAACTCAGCAAGGTGCCGACATTTCCATTGCTCTAAGTTTGAGCTCATGGAGCCCAGTGAGATGATAATCAGAATGCAAGGGCAGAAACCTGGGATTTCATGTGCAATGACATTTAAGTAGTCTGTGGGAATGGTTGCAATCCCGTCAGGAGGGATTCGAAGCTGGGTGATTGAGCAGACAGTCAGCAATAGCAACCACCAGTAGATTTATAAATGACAATGCGGTCAGAAGCTATGAACGCCAAGTAACAGGAGTGTCGAGATAGCAGTGGTTTTTCATAAATCTATCAAATGGATGGAATTGTGATTGTGTAGCTGAGGGCTTGGAAACTGACAGGATAGAAGATTATCACAGGATTATCACTGACAATGATGAGACTCAGGACCAGGCTGGATACGGGGCGTGGGAAGTGAATGATACATGAAAGCTGGTGACATTAATAGCACACAATGTCCGTAAGCTTGTGTAGTGGTGGTGAGGATTACTGAAAGGAATACTGCATCCTGGAAGTTCACTCTCTTTCATGCTGACGGCAGTAACAGTTATTTGGGAAAGCAATTTGATTTGGGAAAGCAATTTGATTTGGGAAAGCAATTTCACGGCTGTTGGAAATCCTCCATTACTCCAACTCCTGTCTCACGCTGATATATTTTGGTGTTTTTTGTTTTCTTGTCTACATCTGCTGACTTCGAAAGGTGAAAGACTCAGCGAGTCATCAACTCGATCACCGATTCCAGAAACATCCTCTACCCAAGAAAAACAAACGTGCTCAGGTATATTGTGTCAGTGTGTGGGAGTGGCGTTGATCGGCTGGTTTGGTGGAGACTCCTCAGTCAGAGTTGGTTCCACATTGTTGGAGGAACCCTCTGAAACTATTGTATCCCTTGTGTAAATATCAAAGCACACCCTTCGCTCACATTTCCTCAGTCCATACTTTCTATGCTCCACCACCACCCTTGCTCTCTGATTGTGTCTATACCTTCTTACTGAATGCCCCCACCCTATACTCCACACAACTCACACTGCACCTTTCTGTGACAGTCTGTACGTTTCATCTGTGCAAATCACTTAATCAAACTAGTTGCATTCAAATTAAACTCAGATGAGAACCCTTACTGTCACCTGTCTCTATCCATTGCCATCCATCCTAGCCCACTCAACCTTCTGCTCCTGCTGAGCCCGCTTTGCATTTAAGTGCCGATCATGATGTGCTTCAATCTCTGGTAATGTGGTTTCCAATCTTAGCTACACAATCCCCATAAATGTGGGTGTTGCTGCCTCTGTGAGAGGCCGGGTTGAAATATGACTCAAAAATGTTTCGATCTTCTAGTCAAAAGGCTCCCAACGAAGGAGGATTGTGAGAAGATGATCAACATGGCCCAAGTGTTATATGTTGGGCAGAACAACCAGGAAAGCTCCGAGGATTATTCCCGTCTGGTGAGACATTTACTTCACGTTTATTCATGTTTGAGAATTCTGACCTATGTAGCTGTGGTTGTACCACCCCATCCCAGTAAGCCTGCATTTGCTCCTCTCATCTCTTATGCCCTGTGCTCGCTGTTTCTCATTGAATGTGAGCGGCATTTGCCACTCCCAAATTGCCAATTGTAGTTAACTTTGTTACCCTACCGCAAACAAAGCTACTTAAACTCTCCATCACTGCAGATTGACTGACCCACCTTTTCATAGCTTGTCCTTCCCCAGCCTCAATTTCTCCTTCATTCCCAGATACAACTGAGATTTCTGTTGTCGGGAAGGGGCTTTAACTGGTTTGAGGGATTAGTGCATGATCTTTGCGAGGTGGTTTACAGATACATCTCAACCAAATGAAGTATTACGGTGCTCTTTGGCTCTGCTGGCCTGCAGGTTACGCTTCGATACGGTATAACACCTTCTTATGCACCATGTTCTGTGTCATGGGAAACCCTGGGTGCAGGCAGTGAATGAGCAGCTGGTGCAGGTCACAAATCCTGATAAGGCAAATAGAGACAAAATCTGAAGTTTATTAATAATGACTAGGATCACCCATCTTTTAAAGACTCCCCAGAAGAAGGCGATAGCAAAGCACTTACGTAGAAAAGTTTGTATTGCTCGCATGGTGGTGGTGGGGGTGGTGATGTGTTGATATTTCTGCTGAAGCCAGTGTGGGGACAGGGAGAGTGGGGTGTTGTTGCTTTTGCTGTTGCTTTTGTATGGGAGGGATGGGGGCTTTCAGGTTCTCACGATTCCTCGCATTCATTTCTTGTAGTTGTGCATGTCCGAAAAGAGTATGAATTTCAGGTTGTATTTTGTATGT
This sequence comes from Hypanus sabinus, assembly GCF_030144855.1. Lineage (NCBI taxonomy): Eukaryota > Metazoa > Chordata > Chondrichthyes > Myliobatiformes > Dasyatidae > Hypanus > Hypanus sabinus. The sequence continues at coordinate 165,383,204 of NC_082715.1, forward strand.
ATTGTCAGATTCTGTATTATTGAGCAATTAGGGCAATAGATAGACATAACCGTGATCAGGGGTTCCATACCTTTCTTTTAATCCCATGGAACATTGCCGTACTCCAAGGGTCGTGGGCTGCAGCTTGGGAACCCCTGATCTGGATTGCGGGAGATGGAAGGAATTCCCTGGTTTCTTGGCAGGTTGTGCGTAGTATTCCATTTTATTTGAGGAGGAGAAGCGATGTTTGGGATATGTGGTCTGAGATGGAAATGTTCTCTTGCCAAGTTAAAGGAAAACGTAATCTTTATTGAAGAGTTATCTGTAATGTTGTGTGGAGACTGTGTGGTTTGGAGGAAGAGGAATCTCCTGCATGTGTTGGGTCTTCATTGTTTTGGAAGAGGAGATGCCTGAGTGTTTTGTGGAAGGTGATTGCACTGGTGTCCACACACAAATATTTCCATGTACTTTGAGTAAAGGATGACGTCCAGTGTGTTTGAAGGTGATTGCCCCTGCTAGGGTTAGTGCTGCACGTTGATTTATAAGGAGTGTGAATAGTCTGATTCAGAAGGAATGGGATTCTCCCAGCATTTAGTGTGTGTTATTCTTTGTGTGAAAGAGAAGCAATCTCTTGATGTCCAGTTATGGATTCTGTAGGAGATGGGGGAGCTGTGAGGGGGGCCTCTGCCGTCCTGTTCTGAGTCATCATCCCCACATAGTGCTGTCCAACTATGTTTCTTCATCTGTCCTTCACATTGCCTGCCTATTCAACAGGTGAGAATCCGAGAGAGCAAGTATATTTTGTCCAAGTGCAAAGGTTACACAGAACAAAGAACAGACACTCTGGATCCTGAATTACAATCATTTGATGTATCACTGGATAATGGATGTAGTTGCTGGTGATGGGGAATCTGGGATGATCGTGGGAAATCGATGCTAAAATTGCATGATTATCCATCTAACCTTTTTATTTTCTGCAAGTTATGCTTATACCTGTTGCTCATTCAGTCTGCCAATTGCAAAGAATACCCGGTAACCAGTCAACTCCAGTTCTTCTTAGGGAATGCTGCCTGCCCCTACTCTGGGAAGTACAGATGTTACTCTGAATTCGCTGTCGTATTTGAAATTATTTCACTCCCACAATAAATATTACTAAGTTTATCATCGTGGTTTTACAACCCTACATTTCATAATGGGCCATTCCTCAGTTAGCCCCATTCCAGGTACCATAGAGTTTACCATCACATTTCTCAATGACCAATATCTCCACTCAGCTACAGCTGCTAGAGTTCGGCGGTGGTAGTGGTCACTGAATATTCCAATGTTCGATAAGATAGTTTTACCTTCGCTTTGAGCAGATCTGGTTTCCCCTGGTTTGTGGAGTAGAATACCAAGTTATTCTATGGTATGAGTTGACGTGTTTCCGTCAATTTTGCAAATGAAGATTATTTCCCAACTTGTGTAAAGGAAGTAGCAATTCCACTTGTTTTGTGAAATGGAATTTGCAGTTATGGCTGGGCAGTAGGTGGGAATTCCATCCGTTTCAGTTTTTTCCTTCCAGTGGTGTAGGAGGATGGTTGAAGAATGCACACAAAAATAGGCTGGCAACACCGTTCAGGACAGGCAGCGCAGGGAAGGAGAATGTGAATTTACGTTTCAACTCAAATAATCTTTGTTGGAACTGGTTCGGAAATGGTTGGGAGAGAAAAACATTGTGCTGTTTGAGAGACGGGAGCACATTGCAATGCAAAAGGCAGTCTGTAATATGCTTAGTTTTTATCTGATATATGAAAAAGGAATTTAGCTGTTTTGAGAGGGCTGCTGAATGCCCCAGATTGAGGGAGTTGAAAGTGATCTCGAGCTTCCCTTTTGGAATTGCGGTATACAATCCATGTGTCTGTTTCTTATTTTCCTGATGGGAGGGTTTGGATAATTGCTTTGATCCCCAATCAAGGGAAAGTAAAATGTATATTTTGTCGGAAGAAGCTATTTTTGCTTTGGGGAAGGGACTGTCTTATGTGGAAAAGGATAACCTTGCATGCAGAGTGAATGATCTCATTGGTTTGGAAATAAGATTCCTTGGTGTGATGGTGAAAATGCTTCTCTTGGTGTCCACACAGGGTGATTTCCATGAGTTGTGAAGTGTGGTTCTAGTGTGTTGGAAGATGATTGGTTGGTTAGCGATTAAAGGAACATGAATGGTCTGACTTGAAAGTGTTGAAGTCTCCCAGTGTTTCAGGAATGTGGTCCTTGTGAAGGACAGGGTTTCCCATGGTGTTAAGTGATGGATTTCAGTAGATGATGGTGGGTAGAGGGAAAAGTTCTGCTGTCCAAAAAGGGCTCGTGAACATATTGCACACAAAATGGTGGGAGAATTCAGCAGACCAGGCAGTATCCATGGAAAAGAATATTTTTGAAATGAATGCTTTCCAGTTCTCCCTTTACAGGGGTTCTACAGTGGCAAAGGAGCATGTGATTCATAAATAAAAATACTCAGTTAAACTGACCCACACCACTGGTTGTAATAGTCATTTCTGTGAACAAAGGGTTGAGGGCTGAATACATTTAGGGGCACTGTAGGTAGATAGATCAATATATAATACTGAAAACATGAGCTGTAATGTCAGTGAAAGTGAGTCCATAGGTTGTGGAATCAGTTTTGTATTCAGGTGAGTGAGTTGTCCACGTTGGTTCAGCAGACTGATGGTTGAAGGATAATAACTGTCTTGTCCTGGTGGTGTGAGACCTCAGACTGCTGTACCTCCTGCTCAATGACAGCAGCAAGAAGAGGGCATGGTTTGGATAGTGGGAATCTGATGATAAATGAATCCTGGTGAAGTGTCTCAAGCCAAATCATTGACTCTACTCTTGTTCATACGTGCTACCTGACCCACTGAATTCCTTCAGCATTTTGTATGTTTTGCTTGGATTTGCAGCATCTGCAGATGGTCTCTTGTTTGACAGTTCAAATTATCGGTGTTTCTTCACACATTCCGCATCATCGGACTGCCCTGTTCCACAGGTACGTGAGATGCTGAGAGAGAAGACCCCTTGCAAGTATATCCTGTCCAAGTAGAGAAGTTGAACGGAATAGAGAACTCAGGAAGAGGAAGAAGACTTGATGCGGGAAATCCATGATTGCAGTCATTCAATGTATCTCTGCATCCAGTATACTGACGGCTGGGGTCGTGGTGGGAAGTTTTGTGCTGGTGAATCGAGAATGGTGACGGGTGGAGGAACCTAAGCAAAAATGCATAATTATCCATAGAGCTGTTATTCTGCATTTTCTAAATTTATTGATAAACAAGTTACTCTTTTCAAACTTCAAAGTATATTTTATCATTAAAGTACATTTATTTAACTATAGGCAATGCTGAGATTCATTTTCTCCAAAGTACTCTCCATAGATCTACAGAATGATAATCAGAAACAAAAAAAAAATCAATGGAAGACAGCCCCGCTAAGGTGTTCAATCAGAGTGTAGAGGGCAACAAACTGCAAGTACAGAGAGAAGAAATAATAATAATAAACAAGCAGAAAATATTGAGAACATGAGATGAAGAGTTCTTCAAGTGAGCCAATTGGCTGGGTGTACATTTAAGTAATGGATAAATGAAACTTAGTGCAGTTATCCCCTTCGGATTAAAAACCTAATGCTCGAGTGTTGGTAAATTACTCAACATGGTGGAGTGAGATCTGAGGTTCCTGAACCACCATTTGATGGCAGCAGGGAGGAGAGAGGTGGGGATTCCTGATTGCACAAGATTCTGCCCTCCTGTGATAACACCATGTAGATATGTGGAAAAGTTTAGAGATCTTTGCCCGTGATGGACTGGGCTGTATTCTCTACTTTTTATGGGATTTTATGTTCAAGGGCATGGGTGTTTCCATTCACCCAATGCCCATTAGTTGTCAATGATTGAATGTGTGGGTAAAACCTAGCAATGACACACACATTCATGGTATCCCCTTATGTGAGGGGAATTGTTTCTGCGTCTCGTACACATTTGCGCAAGTGCTTCTACTTTACTGCAGCAGTGATATTACGCTCATTTAACTGTTGTGAACGCTCATGCACACGTATCTCTCTGGTAAAGTTATGAAAAATGAAACCTATCTAAACAGGTTGAGGACAACACAAACTATGGTGGTGTTCATTGTGAGGACAGTCTTAGGTTACATTGATTACTGGGGTAAATGGATGGAGAAAACTTGTCCCACCCATCTTCTTTGATCTCGTCATCTCACTTCTTGCATGTCCACGGACTCCTTGTTTAATGGAACTGGCTGTAACAATAACATTTGGGAGCACCGGACCACAGTACCAATGCCTCATAATATTACTAATTTCTATTAACTTTCCCCCTAGTCCTAGCCTTCACATGAGAACACATGATCGTCTAACTTCTGCTCATAAACATTAGGACAGGCGGCATCCTGGTAAATATTACCTGAGTCTCTTCACAACGTCCTGACTCTAATATTGTGATCAGAATTGCACACTATACTCCAGTTGCGGCTCATAAAGGACTCTTCCGTACCTTCTGCCGAGATCTGTGTCCAAGGAACTTGGGTGTCTGGGCACACGGCCAGCTGCCAGCTCGCTACTTGCGTTGTTGCGTCTTCCACGACGCATCAGGCAGCGGGGGCACCGGCCTTAAATCGGCCCACCTCCAGAGCCACGAGAAACCGGAACCCTGAATGCACGCTAGTCTTACAGGCCGTATCTTTTGTTTATCGAAAAGCAGCCGGTCGTGCGGCCACGAGGGAGCTCCTATTTCCACAAAGAACCGAAGTCACCGTGTAACCCCAGGTCAGGGTCTTCAAATGAACCTTCAAATGGAAGAAAAGGAGATATCAAAGAAATAGAGCTGCTTCCGAAAGAGTAAGCAAAATGCCGCCATCGTCTTCCTAAGCTTCATTAATGGATGTGAGCTGAAACCGCGTGTGGTCGGGCGTTGATGTTGTGACGAGTTTGACACTTGTTCCGTATAATGCGCAAAGAGATATAGTAAGGACTTTTGGTCCATTAACCGGCGACCTATGGAAACTGAGCCATTGTGCTAAATGTCTGTTACAACCTTACTAAATTGTGGAGAGTTCTGAGCAGTGGGATGACAGGTTCGTGCTGCTGTTACCTTTGTTCGTAAGAAAACAAACATTATTCAACGCTTGAGGTATGCAATGAGCACTCGGTTGCGTCCAGTATAAACTGTGAGCATGCATGAATTTTTCAATCAGGACCAGCTCATCGTCAGGTAACTGATCCCATAAGCCGTCCAAGGTTAAAATAAAATGTCATATACAGAGAGGTTACATAAACATATTCATGATTTTTCTTCACAAATTGCAGTGACATAACTGAGTGTATTCTACATTCCCAGTCCCTTTGGTGAAAGGCTGCTCTGTCATTAGGATTTGGATAAAACATCCCGATTCTTCCCTCTTTCAGTACCCGACAAGATAATGCCCGTAAGACCGCGGGGAGGGGAGGGGAGGGGGTTGATTGGGTGATGCCTCGATAGCGCGAAAAAGCGGCTTCTTCAAGCTCATCTGCAGAAACAGCTTACTTTCAACCGCTAACGTCTGCCTGTTTCTTTTCAAGGTGGGGGGATTTCGGGGAATAGCCTGTCACACAGCTGCAGTAAAGTTTACTTCCTTTACGGCAATGGTCCCCACTCTCGGGGCTAACCAACCGGCTGTCTTAAAATATCCAAAGGACGCGGAATGGCAGTCAAACGCACATTGCAGCTTCCGAGCATAGCGGCACTCCGGATGAAACCGATTCTTTGAAGGTGTCGTTGTTTGAAGCAGCTCGGGAGGAAATGGAATATCGCGAATAACGGATCACCGGCTGGAGGCCTCTGCACTCGCATTTCCCGTTTGCGCTCTCTTTCTCGACTTGTTGGGAAGGGACTGTGTTTTTGTTGCTGCATTAGTTTCCCCTCTGAACTTGCGGCATATTTCTGTTGCATTATTACGAAGGGAGAGGGGAGGGAGGGAGGAAGTGAGCGAGGGAGGGGGAGGGAGGGAGAGGGAGGGGGAGTGCAAAGGGGGGAGAGAGTGAGTGAGAGAGAGAGGGAGAGAGAGGGAGAGAGAGAGAGAGTGGTGGTATGTTGACTTGTCCTTTTTTAACGATTAGTTTTTGTTGTACTGTCAATGCATGTCGGTTTTTTCCCTGGCGGTTTGCTATTGCTTCTTTGATAGCTGGAGGGTGCCGGTGCGTTTTGCTGCAATCAGTGTAGGATGGGGACGGTCGATGCTTTGCTGCTGCTTGTGCATGTGAGGGGAGAGTAGGGTTCTAAATTTTGTTCCGTTTCTCATCCTTTGGTGTATGCTTCTGTTTCAGTCGTGTCCGCGAAGAACAAAAATTTGATGCTGTATATTTTATAGATTCTCTGATATTAGATGGAACAATTGAACTACTGATTGTTAAATTTTGTTGTTTCGTTCAAAAAACAAAGTAAAGCACACGTCTACCTAGACTCTTCTTAACTCTGACTTCAGTTTCTGACTAGGATCTACGATGGCCCCGATGGATTTTTTTCCTTGGGACACATCTTCCTTCGATCCTGCTGGTTGAATTTTTTTCCTGTTACATTATACTATGCACAATTACTCTGTACAATGCATAGATTATGCAATTAGCCAGGAATAATTAGTCACCTTGTTTTGATGTTCCTTTTTCTTCTCTCAATAACAATCGGCATTCTTAATAGAATGGTGCACGTGGTAACTGAGGGCATGAAATAAAGCCAAAAGCTACCGAAGATGTGACGACCTGGTTTGAATTACATTGGTCATGGTCAATGTCAGAATACTCATGCATGGGGACATTATCAAAGTCTTTGACTCTTCTCTGAATTTATCGTGGGTAAATGCTTAAAGATCGAAGTTTACAAAGGAAATGATATGCGTCAGCAATTTTCCGATTTGTTCAATGATATCTGCAGGGGAATAATGGTCGGGATCTGAATACATGGCGAAAAAAGGGGATAAGTTGATCCCCAGATGCAGTGAGTCTCAGTAACATGAAGGTGCCCGATAGAGTGAAGATTAATATTATGGATTGTTTACTTATGACAATGTCCAGGTCACCAGAATTCACATTCCGGTAATTCTGGAATGCTTTTTTTTCGACGTTCTGGCCTGAATTTCATCCTATATACGGAAATATTAAAACAAATGCACTAAGTGACCAAAGATTACTTTTAGTCGCGTGTATGCGGCAAATGCTGTTAAACACGTGGCATCCAGATTAAATTCAAAATCCCATGAAATATTCCAAATTATTGGCAGTGGTTGAAATACAAAGAGAGCAGGAATACTGTCCAAGGAAATCGGGGTCTGACTTTCTGCTGTAAGTCTTGTCACAGTTCTTGTTGTTGGTAAGTAAATGATTAATGAGCTTTTAGTAATCAATATCTTCCTTCGTAACAACATCTTGGATTGTTTGTTCATCAATAAGTTCTAGCGGACCCATCCAGGTCAGCTAAGGTGGTGGGGGAAGGGCTATGGAGGGTGATGGTGATCGGATTTCCATCAGGCCTGCTCTCGCTGACATATCCTTGTCTTCACCTGTCACTCGCTTCATACACGCGATCTGCACCCCCCAGTTTTCAACCACCATCTTTGCTCACTAATCGAACCAATCGGCCTCAACCAATATTTTACGGATTGCATTCGACCCGCATAATGTTCACCTTGTCGCAAATGACGTTTAATTTCCCTTGTCCCTTGCTTTCAGGCTCCTGGTGTTATTCTGCTTTATTACTTTGTGATCTGTTATGGAAGTTATCATTCCCCGCTTAATCCGCTCCGCTGTTCTGATTTTGGCTCAAGCCTCCTCTGCATTTCCTGGCAGATTAAACGGAAAGCGTTTTAAAAATAGAAAACATCTTTCAGGTCATATTACAGCCACTCTTGAAATGACGTTAATTATATTCCATGAAGTGTTAAACCTTGATTTGGGCAGTAGTGGTGCAAAACCTGTGAGGATAAATCCTCCTGTTATTACCTATTTTTGAACTACACACAGAACGTCTCAGAGTATGTATGAAAGCGTAACATGGCAGATATGGTCATATTTAACGTAAAATAAATTTGTAATTAAAGATAGAACGCGATATTTCGTTTTTTCCTATTACGAACTTTAAAGGGAATAGGAAATTTGTCAAAAATCTCATTTCTGCTTACTTGTTTTGTCTGAGAATCGGTAACGAAAACTGCTAGGAAGACATAGTGGTGTTAGCATAAGTGTGCCTTGGCGGGTTCAGCTGTCGGCAAGTGGTTTCCCTCCAGTATTTAATGGGTCAGATCACCGAATGCCCGATAGGTATTCTTTACCACCTATCTTTCTCTGATTACTTCCATCTTTCATCTGGCTGATGAGTAGATTGCATGTCATCCTGATAAATTCGTACTTTTAAGGACTTCAATAAAATCATAAAGGAAAAATAAATTGATTTAAAATATTTCCTTTACAGCAGAACCCGTACATGATCCAACACCACAGCTGTACAAAATGCACCGGAATATGGCACCTGATGCTGCTCCCTTGAATGCAACGAAGTAGGATGAGAGGACAGGTTTTATGCAGATGCATCAATCCTGTGCTTCGAACTGACCTTGTATATATTGACAGTCAAAATAACCTCATGCAAACGCTGTGTTTTTTCATATTTTCCCCTCCATTTCACAGAAATCCAACTGCCGCAAGTGCCCGAAATCAGAAATGAAGTACAAGTGAGGTACAGAATCGCAGAAGCTATTAATCTTCCAGTTCCTAAAGTAATCAGTCTTCGTGACCGGATGTGGAAACGGCGGCCTAAGCGGATCGTACCATCGAAGCTATCCTCATTTGCCCCCCTTTGGACTTAACCCTGTTAAAGCCTTCCTATCCATGGACTGTCCAACTACATTCTGAATGTTGTGAAAGTGTATACCTCAAACACATTCTCGGGTACCTCTTTACATATACTTTGCCACTGATTTGGTGAAAGTGGTTCCTCCGCTTCCCATTCATTCTCCCCCGTCACTTTAAATCAAAGTCCATTAGTAGACGATTCTCTAAACTGTTTTCACTGGTACGTCTGCTGAGACCCGAGTATTGCTATTCTGGTCAGTGATGGGTTTGGATTAGCATTGTTGTCATCTTCATATTCAGCAAAGGCATTGTCAGTGTGTGTGCAGTAATTGTTCTGGAAAGGCAGCAATTAAAATATTCTTCAGGACAGCAAAGCGCAGTGAAGTTCGGTTGTACAATATAAATCTCTACCCATCATTGCACAGAAAATGATTTAATGAAGACACTTTTCGATTCCCAGAACATTAGTTCCAGCCACTGAAGACAAGCGGCAAATGCTTATGCAATCACCAATTCTGTTTTCACGGATCCGCAATTGCAGATAGTTGGCCTATACAGAATAAACTGTTAATTAACAGAGTGAAACTCCTAATCAAATATTCCAAGGAGCAGAGGAAATGAAGATCAGGGTGGATGCGGCCCACATACACTAGCACTTCATGTAATTTCGGAAAGAAACCCATTCTCTGAAATTCAACTCTGTACCTGGAAATTTATTTCACTCAACGAACCAGCCTTTTTCAGATAGTTACATCCTGTTGAGCATTAAGTCAAATGTCCTGTCAATACAAACCTAAAAAAGACACGACTGCCTTCCGTCCATTTACGAGCCAATTAACGCTCTTTGTTTTTCAAGTGAACACACAAATGTCCTGTCCTCGTGCAATTTTTTTACAATCTTAATGTTTTCACATTTTAAATTATTGCAGAACACGTCGTACTTTTAAGTGTTTAACCCTGCACAAATAATCAATAATTAGAATCATACAAACATTTAAGTAATTCTTTCGAGTTTAAAGCAAATGGACGTTGTAAGTTACGAATCGTCTACAAGATAATATTCAACAATTTAAAGCATGACGTCACCACGTTATCAAATTCCAGCGGCTTCCTTCTTTTCTCGCCTCTAATCTCTGACCAATGTTAGGATTTAGATTAATTGGAAGTTTTGCTGTATATAATCAGGTTTAGTAATCCCCTTAATCACAGCTGAATGAATATGTTTGAGCACTGTACTGGGAACAAATTGCCCACCAAATCCAGTCCAGAGCTATCGCCTTTATCACCTTATTAAAGGTATATTACTTGAGTGAATTACCTCCCTTATAATCTCACACCTGCACTATTTTATTAACACAGAATAACGTTTTCACTGAGGCACCGCTTCACTGCCTGTAAGGTCAGAGGGTTCAGACATTCCCATAGATATTCTGGATTCGTCAGTCCTGCGACACCCTGAAATTCTCAAAAAAAATATAGCTTACTTCTGACTCTGAACTGTCTCGATATAATATTGTTTAATTATAGTGAATGGAACACTATTCATAGGTCTGATGTAAACGTAGTTGGATAGTTGCCGATCGTCTGGTTACATTTGGATAACAGGTCTAGGGGTATACTTTGTTAATACCTGTAAGTAACTAATAAAGATTATTTAATTCTTCACGCTCCCCTATCCTTGTATTGCCGGCACAGTTCAGTGTTGAGAATGTAATACTGAGGTTTTAAAAGGATGCCAGGTGAGGCAGAAAAGATGCACTGCATCCTTCTTTCCGATCCCTGCCCCTGTCTCTTTCCGTTGCGACTTTCGAGCTAGTCGCACATGGGGGAGGGGATGGAAGAATGTATAATAGACTTGGATTATCTGGTTAAATACTCGCCGGAGATGTTTGGAAGCGGGCTGTCCATCATAGACATAGGCATGAGAAATCGTGTTACTACTGATTTAAATCAGTTCACATTTCACTCAATCATTCCACATCGTTACAACCTGATACGCTTTTTATCACTCACTCTGCTTTCACAAACATTCTAAAACGGATTCAAATTCATTATTTTCTCACTCCTCGCAAATATGTTGCCTTCTCATTAAGGTGGACAGCTTCTCATCAAGAAGGGTCTCCACATCATGGAAAACATTATTGCTTCTTATAATCGGTCCCGCTGAACTTTAGTTTGCTGCCGCCATTCTACCCAATTCTCAATTTAGCATCATTTCTCTCTGGTTTCGTTTACCTTCCTTGCCTCACATTGGCCCAAGGGTAATCATCGAAATTATTATCATAGCTTCATTATTTTCTTTCATACACCATGACCAGCGAAGGCTCGACACTGAGGACAAATCCGCGTTACACACTTTTCCATTAGAATATAAAATAGGGCAGTTTTAAGGGTGATGTTATAGTTACAGGAACTTTATTTCACAAATATTGTGTGAGAGAACACTCTGGCTAATGTATTGCAGGGAAGTGAATCGATTGAGTTATTAAATTATTATTTTTGACTAAATATTTTAATACTCCAACAAGAGGGGACGACTGTCTAGATTTGAAATTGTGTACCAATTGTTAGTCTCGAATTTTTATTTTGGAAGAGTACATCAATTAAAGCCAAAACCATCAAATTGATTTTCTTGAAGGCAAAGGTGTGAAGATACAGCACGGACTTCAGAAGGCAAACTGGAAGTTTGACGTTTAGTCAGTTGTGGAACAATGGATTCTATCTAAAAGGGGAAGACATGCTTGGCAGAAAACGTTAAACCAACAGTCGTGAAAAGTTAAAAAAATCAAGATTAAAGTTTAAAGTCAAAGTTCAAAGTAAAATTTAATTTTAAAGTACATACATATCACGGGCATAGCTAGTAAATCTATAGACTGCTACATTGATGAATAAAGATATACGTAAATATTAAAAATATACAGCTACAGGAAGAATAGAGAAAAAGGTAGCAATGGTGTTTAACATAAGGCTTAAGAATATATGAGACAATTCAAGTGGGAAATTCGGATTGCCAAAATGCATTTGAGATGTATATTGCCGAAAATGCTAAAATTGACTCCAATAGAATTTTCCGAATAAATTATTTGGAAAAGAAAATTCAAGGAGGATTTAAAATGCATTAGAAATCATAGTGCGGTGTGAAGTTAGCCAGTAATCTTAACTAACGTTTTGCTGCCGTATTCATCTGCAAAGCTATCAGCAATATGCCAGTAAGCCTAGAGAAATGTAACTACTTCTATAAAAAAGACTCCACTTTAATGAAGAAAAGAATGTTTGACGGGTCTTTATCAGTTTACTGCCTTTCATCAATAGAGAAAGGAACTTGGTTCAATGCTGCGAGCCCGCGTGCATGGAATGTGAACTTAGACTTCCACCTTGTCATCAAAAGGACTTCTGTGGGTTGTTGATCCAAACAAGCGGTCCCTTTGTTGACCATGTCTGTGATATGAACAGACGTTGCATACCTTCACAGAACTAAGCACCCATAAGCCGGCACATGATTTTTGCCCGCTATTTATATGAATCGGACACTCATCTCTTCTGTCTCGTAATTCCCTTAAAATTTCATCAGCTGGGTGCGAAAAGCGTGCATTTCAGTCAGTCCTAGAGTGGTTGTGACGGAAAAGAGTGAGTGATAACAAGCACTTTAGTTTGTGGCGAAGTGGCTGGATTGAGTAAAATGTATAATTATTTATAAACATTTGAATATAATGTCTAAATTATGATCAGAAAAGAAACGTAACACTGTAAATCAAATGAAGTGCCTACAACCGATAGAAATGTTGATGGGCAAACATCCCCATTCACAGAAAAATAAGAAACAGGGACTGGACTTGAAACAGGAGGTTGGTGGTGGACGTAGCGACGTAGCTCCCTACGGTAATCCCAATGAAAGTCAACCTGTTTCCAAACATCTCCAGCCAGCATACAACCAGAGAACCCAATTATTGCCACTACTCCGAGTCCTTTTCTCCATTTGCGACCAGAGACAACGTCGTAATGGAAAGAAACATAGGCAGGAATCGGAATGAGGAATATTACATGCACTACATCCATTGTACCTCAGAATCTGAGAAATATTGATCATGATATTAGGACATTACTGCACGCAGCTAATCATAGTGAGCTGTTACAGGCAACTGATCACCAGAGTGTAATATCGAAGTACGGAAGAGGACAGGAAATTGACTGGACTGTGCTCCTATGTGAACATATCAAAAGGCCAAAACAAATAGCAGTTTTATAAACTTCAGAATTACATTCTTAATATTCGACTCTCCGGAAAATACAAGGATAGAGGAGAAAGTGAAGGTTTAAAGAATCCGGTAAGTTACTCCTGTATATTAATAGAGAATACCGCTAGAGATGCTAACCAAATGTAACCATACAAGCGGCAAGAGAAAAACAGAAGAACCTAAGAAATAGGAGCAAGTGTGGGACATTTTCCCCATCAAGCCTTCTCCACTCTTTAATAAGATCACGGCCAATCTGACCATGGATGCATCTCCACCAACTATCTTTTCCTCTTAATCCTTAGTTCCCCTAATTTTCAAAAATCTGTCCGACCTGGTCTTAAATATATTTCCTGGGGTAGCCTGCACTGATTCAATGGAAAAGAATTCTGCAGATCAACCACTATCTGCGAAAAAAAATCCTCCGTATCTCCGTCCAAAATCTACGTTGCAATATCCTCAGGCGGTGTCTCCTAGTTCTGGTTACATTGGAACCAGTGGAAACAACTTTCCTGCCTCGTACCCTTCCCTTTCACAGTTCCGTATGTTTCTATATCGTGCAGCACCAGGCCACAGCCTTAAAAAGAAGTCAGAAAAGGAAGAAAAAGAGATATTAAATATAGAAATAGAGCTGAATCAGAAGAAGCAAGTAAATGAGTCTCTGTGAGGCGCTATCATCCTAAACTCAGCTCTTCGATTATAAGGGAGGAATCACACTGAATGGTTAGACCTTCACTCCATCACTAAGGTGGTAAAGACCATAGTTCCGGATTGGGGGTGGGGTCAGGGCGTGTGGCACAGGCGCCGGTACAGTGTACAAATCCGTTACTTTAACGGTGGTGATGAGGATTATTAAACATGTTAAATCACAACAAAGCGTTCATTTAATCTCAATCCTATTTTTGGTCCGTGATTGAAGGTGAGAAATCGCTTAAGTCGTTGGAGATTTGGTGACGTCATCTATTAGATATGATGAAAAATAATTGCGGACAATGCATAACTTCCAGCGTCCATTTGCATTAGAAGCGAAGCGAAAGGATTTCTTAAATGTTGTACGATTCTAACGATAGATTATTTGTTACCGGTTCAACACTTAGAAGTTCTGCGATAGTTTAAAGTGTGAACGCACTAAGAATGTGAAACATTGAACATGGACTGGACATTTGTGAGTTCATTTGAAAGAGAAACAGAGGTAATGAGTGCGTGAATGAACGGAAGGCAGTCGTGTGATTGTTAGCATTGTATTGAAAGAATGTTTGAATTAAACTTATTATTTAACAAGAGGATCTCACTGTCTGCAAATGTCTTCTTCAATGGTTGAAATAAATTTGCAGGGACATGTGAATACCAGACTGCTTCTGTTTCCGAAATTGTCTGAAGTCTTAGTGTACGGGGGCCGCAATCACACATAAATGGTTTCCCTTTATCCATAGAATATTTGATAAGGATTTTAAGTCTAAGAATTAACTGTTTATTCTATATACGCCAGTTACCAGAGACAGTTTTGAAGGAAGAAACGTGAGAGCTTAGATTTCTGTTCTCCCTTACCGGCGTATTTCGATAGCGTTCTTGTGTTTGTTTACTGAGGTATTGATTCAGCGGGAGAAAGGGATTCCACACTGGCCACGTGAAATCTAGGTGAAATGGAATGAGGTATGAGTGTATCTATTCCGGTTATGATAAACCCGTTGTTCAAAGTAAGTTGATATAAAACAAATTCGTGTGTACTCGAATCGGAAATTTGAAATTCGCTTTCTGGGAGGCTGGTTCATTTGGAAAGCAACAAAGGATGCCGCTGAATATTTTGAAATGCTGATCTTGATTTGCAGGGGTCCATTGGAAAAAAAAGTTCCAATTTTTTGTATTCGTAGCATCTGCCCTGTAATAAGTAAACGAGGCTTCAGTTTAGATAGCGTGCAGTTTCAGTCAGAATACAGTAGTTTGCTTTCAAAATCAGCCGCAACTCAGTAAATTATCCAGGTCCTGCGGGATGATCGAATTGAAGTCTGTCTCTCAGAACACTATAATAGCAGCATCAAGATATAGTTGTAAAGTGCACTAAAGATTATACCTTCCTTGCGGAGCTTCACTGGCCACTGTCCTCCAGGCCGAATACACTCCATCCACTACCTGATCAGCGACCCCTTGGTTAGCCAGTTCTGAATCTATGCAGCCAGATTTCAATAGATCCCAGGCCACCTGACTTTCTGAAAGTGTTCACAATCGGGAACCCAATCTAATAACTCACAAAATTAACATACATCATATCGACTCTTCTGCTTCATCTACCTCTTTTTCCACTTCTTTCACTTCTATTTCTCACTTATTATATCTCATAAGGGACACAAAATCATGCTGATTATCCCTGAATCAGAATACGTTTCTCCATAAACTCCGTCTCGAAGAAGCCTCTCCAATACGTTGCCCACTACTGACAGAAGACTCGCTGGCCTGTAATTCTGGAGACTATCTCTATTACATTTCATGAACAAAGAAATAACATTTGCCATTCTCCAATCCTCCCGTACAACTTCTGTGGCCAGTGATGACACGTATTATGTCCAAAAGCACAGCAATATCTGCACTCGTTTTCCCTAATTACCTGAATTACATCCCTTCTAGCACCGGCGAATGGATACTTTTCAGGTTTTCCCAGTTGCTAGCTCGTAAAGCGAAGCGTCTGAATGTCCCAGCACATCTTTTTCCCCCCGGTGTTCGCACATCCATCAAGGTCTCACTCACCGCTGAATACCGAAGCAAGGTATCATAAAGGACCTTCACTGCCTCCTTTCATTCCCGACACACACTTCATCTTTTATCTCAGATCTCCCCCCACACTCTCTAACGTCATACTGCTGTATTTCTGTACCTTACTGTACCATGCTGTACCTTACCGCGGCTCTCCCATGCCTTCTCATTTTAATCATTTTAACTCCATTTGTTAAATCCCTCCTGGACACATTTTGGCTTTCCATAGTCCTGCCTGACACTTTCTTAAAAAACCTTAAGTAGATTTCTTTCTTCTTCTTGAAAAGGTGCTCCATATCTCTTGTCAACTTGGGTTACTTTACGGGGCCATCCGTTTCCGCCTCGAGGAAACAGACCAAAGCTGAACCCCAATCAATTGCTCCAGGAACAATCTCCATATTTCTCTAGAGCATTTGAAGGAACAAATTGCTTCCCTCATTCGGCTCCCACGTTCCTACCAACAGTATCAATTAAGTACATTCCATATTGTCTGCTGGTAACCCAGTGTAATATACGTCGAATAGCTGTGCTCTATCGTTCTGGAATGCTGACACGCGGAGAGATCAGTTACCTGACTCATTTCACTCTTTAGTATTACAACAAGATGGAATGTTCACAAGTCTGCCTGCCCGATACTTGTGCCAGGTCTCCTTCCTGTAAACATCTGAGAAATTCTGTCACATCTAAACCTTTTAAACAGAGGAATTGCCGATGAATATCAGTGAAGTTTAAGAATCCTTAACAACAGCAGTGTTAATATAAGTACCTGCCCAAAATCTATGTTTCGATCTGTCACTGTCTCAGTGTGTTGTTTCACTTTTGGTGATGGGAGCTCTGTACAGAATACTCTGAACGAGTGTTTGTTCCCTTCCTACTTCTGAGTTCTACTCACAGTCTATTAACATACAATCAAACCACGGTGCCCTTCGTTACCGCAGCTGTGAGGTTGTCAAGCACTCCCTGTGTTTAAAAGTCTTTCGGTTTACTCTCTTTTACGCGATTATGAGCATTTCTAAACATCTGAACCCCGAAAAGTACGGAAGTCATCCCCCACTTGTGATTGAATTGACGTTATTTCTTACATCCTTCACATACATGAGGAATAAAATGTTCAGTTTACGTCTCCGTCTAAATGTGCAATGTGCAATCCTGGTAATTCATAACAAATTATAATACATAGAACCGTCAATATAACATAGAAAGTCACTCAAATCAGCGTGAGTTAATCGGTTTGATGGCCTGGTGGATGACGCTATCCCGGAGCCTATTGGACCTGGCTTTTTTTTTTTTGCTGCGGTACCGTTTCCAGGATGATTGTCAAGTCTCTGTGATAGTTTACAATTTATTCATTTCAGGATGACCAGGCACAAAATGGTTGGAATTTATGACATCATTGCAAAACCTATTGATTTATTCCAACTGCTTTATTCTAAAACACCGCTGAACTGCAATTGGACATTCGCGTTGTCCACACGGATGGCCATTTAACGTAAACACATACTTCATTCCATTCTTCAGCTCTTGTCTGAATTTCCTTTGTGTCAGTGTATAGACACACGTATTGGTGCACAGACTGAGAGTTTGTAACATGTACCGAAACTGCTGTAGTATATATACCGGGGAAATGCAATATCTGTCCAGGTAATAGTAATTTTCCGTTTGCCATTTCAGGGAACGAGCTACATAGGGCATCCAAAGTAAAATGAAATTAGCTGAAATTGCAAACAACAAAATCATCGATTTTCTGCGGTTTTCCAACTCGGTATCTTTCTGTTTATCGCTGCTCTTCCGAAGCCCTCTGCGGACTCTATTTGCCGCAATTATATGTCTGACTGTTAACCCATTGAAGATAAGAATTAAGCCGATTGGTAGCAACGGTGTTAAAATGCCATCTAGTAATTCGAATCCTTTCCATCCAGGTGAAGTTGCGTATTCATCTGTGAGGGCGCAACGCCACGGTATGTTGTCAATAATGACGTAAGGTTCAACAGTAAAGTAAAACGGGACATCTTGCCCGCAGCTTACTGTAACCACGGTCATCATAACCACCGTTGCTGTTCTCTCAGTGCAGTATTGTTCCCCGAGCATTCGACAACATATTGCGATGAAACGATCGAAGGTAAAACTGACCGTAAACCAAACAGAACAGTCCCTCGTCACAACATATAATACACCTGTCACTGCGCATACAGGAGTGATGAGCAGGAATCTAGAATAAATGTAGATATTGTTGGTCTGTTCCACTAAAGCGAAAAAAATAACCGCCATCAGATCCGCTGTTGCCATTCTAACCAGGTAACGGATGATGCATTTGGAGAGGCCGCATTTTCCCCGAGATGGGATCACAATCGCCGTTAAGTTAACTACAAGCAATTTGGAGAAAAATAAAAATCAACACAGAATTATCGTTAGGTGCAAATGTCTGAATGCCCACCATTTTTCCAATGCTACGTAGGGTATGATTGTCTTTTGGAAGTGAAAAGCAGAAATTCAATTTGTGTGGAATCTGTCCGTGAACTTCGGCTGGACCATATTGCACAGCATTAGCAGTGGGTTGGTGATTTTCCAACAGATTAGAGCCCGGCATCTGCTTTCCACGTCACGTACCCGTAACGGTCGGTCGCTCCATGAACAACACAATTTCCAGTATTTGAGGTGAAGTAGCTAAAGGTTTTATGGTTAGTCAAATCATGAGATTTAATGCATAAGTTATAATTTAACGTTTTATGGAAGAACAGATCTGAGTGTCGATATTCGACTGGCCGGTCAGTTGAAAAAGCTTCTGATCTGAAAAAACGACCACTATCCGCTCAGGAAGCTGAGTAAGGTGAAACTGTGGAGCTATGGCAATATCGGCAGCAAAGTAATTGACAAAATAAATAAAAAGCATCACGTAGAAACAATACGGAAGTTGAATAACAAAACTATCAGATGCTTGAATCCTCAATTCTATTCTATGCTGAACACATTTCAAGCGAAGGTAGCATTGGTGCTCAGTAAAATTCCAAACAGTGCAATTGAACAAAATCAAGATGACGAAAGTGACCAGCTCCAGTACCTTACCAGGGACACCAATCGCTACGATTGCAGGATAGAAAACGCTCGCGATGTAGTATATCGCTGGATATCCCATATTCCGTCAGAAGAAGCGTTTCTTTGCAGTGAACGATCCAAATGCTGGTATAGACTGGTGGCAGGTTTTACAGTTATATGGAATTCAGAGTAATTCCACTGAGGCAATTAGTGTCGTTATGACAACTGTCGCATGAGGGACTGCCAGCTACATAAACAGTTACATTAAAATGTTTTCTCACTCTGTAACCTGGCCGTGAAATTGTATATTTGTATGGGACGTTACAAGTTCTTAACTTTTAAACAAAGGATAATAGGAACGTTACCAATGTACTTTCCAAGACATTTAAAGTCAGCTGCTAAAATGGGACATTTTCTGCTCAGTGTTGAACGTAAACAATCATTCTGAGCAATCAACGTGGATCATCAACTTCAAACAGATTTATATTGTCCCATTCAAAGGAACACATTCACTGCTGATATTGAGGGCGGCTTTTCAGCTCGGCACGTGAAATAGGGTGGGGGTGGGGAAGATGGGATCATTTTTACTGTCGCTTGTTTTAATCATTTCGAGTCACTTGAATGACAAAAGTCACAATAACAGCTAATTACGTGTTTCACAATAAAACATGTTGTACGTATGTTCTTCTGAGTATATCAAAGAGATAGAGAGTAATATTCCAGGGAACTTTGATAATAAAATGATACGCGCCTTTAAGAATTTTTATGTGCCTTGTGCACGGATTGATGGACTTTCGTTTCTCGATTAGCAGAGAGTGGATGGTTGATCATTTGACTCTGACAAGTGTATTGCACGGTTTAGTGTTAAGCCCATTGAAGCCTATTGTTTTTTTTTTATTTTCACGTATGTTAATGATTCAGATACCAATGTAGAAAACTGAATCAAAAGAATTGCGGACGACTCCTAATTTGGAGGCGTTGTTCCAACCAGGAACTGTACCCAAGCTTGTACCTTGATGTTGACTGGCTAGGAAATGGGCTGAAAAATGGCAGATGACATTTAATGCAGAGAAGCGTAAGATGGTCTGCGTTGTGGGGAAATATACAGCAGGTTTCGACGGACATACTAAATATGTGGACTTCAGAGTGCAGTATTTAAAAAGAGCCCTGGAGATACAGATCGATAATTCCAGGAAGTCGGCGTCACGGGCAGATCAGCTCGTTTTGAGCTCAGATCACAGTGGCCCTCACAGTCAGATCACGGAGTACACGAGTTGGGATGTTGTGCTGAAGATGCACAACACGTTGGTGAGGCCGTAGATAGAAGATCGTGGGCTGTTCTGGCCACCTACTTACAGTTTTGGAATATCAATAAGCATCAAAATGCCCAGCGACAATTTGAAAGGAAGAGTTCGGGAAATGAACAAGGTGATTGCACGCAGATTTCCTCCATCCAGGGTCCATATTATAGACACTACGGAGAGGGTGCGTGGATACCAGAGAGGGAGTGCAGAAGAGATGTACAAGGGTGTTGCCTGGAATGGGTGCGTACCTTAGGGGAACAGGGCATTTTCTCCTTGTAGAAACCGAGGTGACCTGACGGAGGTGTATAAGATGAAGAGTCATTGATGCCGAGGGTAGCCAGAGTTCTTGATTCCCCCAGGGCCGAAATGTCTAACACAAGAGGGCATAGTTTTAAAGTGCATAAGGTACAGAGGGGATACCAGCGGTAAGTTTTTCACACAGAGACGGGTGTGCGCATGTAATGCAGTGTCGGCGCGGTGGTGGAAGCGGCTACAATAGGGTCTTTTAAGAGGTATATGGAGCTTAGAAAAATAGAGGGCTATGCGCTTGGGAAATTCCAGGGAGATTCTAGAGAAGGTTACATATTTGTGGACCGAAGGGGCTGTAATATGCTTAAAATTCCATGTTCTACGTTATATGCTTTGAGTGAAACTACAGCTAGAGTTCATAGGCCTGAGGAGAGAGTTGAAATATGCAACCAGTGTACTTAGTAGACCTTATTCACTCAGAGGGTCGATCGAGTGTGGAAGGAAATGCAAGCATACCGGTAGATGCGGATTCAATTCTATGATTTCAGTGAAACTTGGCTAGGTACGTGGATGGGAGAGGGACGGAGAATGCTGATATATGGGACGGGACGGAGAATCACAGAGGGATGACCTAGATGAACGGAAGAGCCTATTGTTCTGTAGTAATAGCCTGTGACTTCATGACTATCTCTGTCCCATTTCTCCAATCGGTGTCTCCTCATTTTCGTCACCAATCTAATATGCGCAGGGTGTGTTCAAGCTCACCTTCCAAACTCGTTAACTTCTGCTTTTGTGGTACAAACGACTCTGTGCCTATTGTGGAATTCGTACCGATGAGCAGCCCTCGGCATATTGGAAAAACAAAGTCTTGCCACTCTACATCCAGTGTGGAACTTGGACCAATTGTTACAAGGTGGGGGGAAAGAGTTCTCGAGGAGAACCCAAAAGCAGGACACAAACACGTTTTCCTAAGGTTCAATAAAATAGAAATTACTAAATTATTACTCTTTACAAGCAGAACCGTGACGCAAGGTATCAGGTATCAGAGCCAGGACTCAGAACGGACCTTGGACCGGGAGATTTGGAGGAACACAGACCTTGGCCTTGGAGTCTTGGGACTCCGCAGCCAGGACTTGGGACTTGAATCAACAGCGCCAGCACTTGGAACAGCAGGGCCAGGAGTTGATACTCAAACACAGGACATGAAACATTGAGCCAGGCATGGAGCTAGTACTCTTCTTCTTCTTAATCAAAGGACAGACTCAGACGCAGGACATGAAACACTGAGCAACGACTCCGCCTTAAGACACCAGACATCGAGCCAGGAGTCTCTAACACCGGGGTCAGGACCCTGCTAGGCTACAGGGCCGGGATCTCTGTTTTGGCAGGACATGGATACGGAGATCAAACAACGACAGTCTATTCGAGTAGCGGCAAACGGCCTGCCCACTGAACTGGATACAAGACGACAAGACAACGGACGGTACTGTCACTGGATTCACGTTTGTTCCAAGCTGAGAGAGCTCTTAACTCACCCCTAGAGGGTTAAACTTGCCCGGATCTACTCTGGCAAGGGATTTCGAATTGCTGCGGGAGGAGTCACAGCTTGCTCCGGCAGGAAACTTAGTTGGATCCGGCTGGATGACTTTGGCTCGCGGTAGCTACGGTGACTTCGCTAATACTCCAGAACGCTCCCGCCCCAGCAGCTGGGCTTGTAAAATGCCGGTTCGGTCAAGAGTAGATTGCCTTAATCATCAAACTCGAGGGTCACGGGAAACAGGGAATTAAAGGGGAACTAGGAGTCAACGGTCCGGATCATAACACAACGTAGATAAATTTAAAGGGAACCTGAACCGGACCATGACACCAATGCACAGCTCTCGATTGACTGGAGAGCTCTCACGTCTGTATCTATCGTGGCACTGGCATTGATGTGCGAATCTGGTATCACTGGAGGATGACTCGCCTCTCTGTATCCATCCTGGAGCTGGTATCGATGCGCGATGTGCGGAAATGATGTCATCACTGTGGGCTGACTCACCACTTTGTATCCATTGTGGAACATGTACTGATGCGTGGTTGTCGGCTCCTTTGAGAATATCTCAGCGCTGAAAACACTCTTTTCTCTCTCACGCTTTGAATACGATTTGTGAGGCTCCCTGCGCTTGTCTCACATTTCCTTGTAAATTGCTTTCGATCGGTAACTCGGAAACAGTTGCCATTTGTTGAGACAGCAATTCATTTCAATTCCTACTCCGCCATTACATTATCCACTGAGCCATTAATCAATGCACCCTGTTCATTGATCAATACATCAACACTCGTACTAGTTTTGTTGATTTCGGCGATATTTGTGTTGTTACTAAGACATCATTTATTGTCTGTCTCCAATTGGTCCTCCGATGGTAATGATTACCTTCTATTTTACAGGATTGCAGCCTTTCCAGTGGCCAAAGGGAAGAGGTAGAGAGTAACAGTGACATGCGGGGATATATTTGTCGGCAAAGCAGGTTTCTGCCTCACACGGGGACTTTGAGAAGGCGAGTTCCCCTACAACCGTGGTCATTGTTCCAGACGCTGGAGGTGCTGCCTGGACGAGCCCTGAACACGGTACACACTGCAGAGTGAAATGTGATAAAGCGGGGTCCTTCGCTGGATGACGTCAACAATCCTATTGCAATGCTGAAGATTTAGGCAACGAATATTCCAACATACTCTTGTTCTGTGTCATCTGTGGACCAAAAATTATGATATTTTAGGAGGCAAGTACCAGAGCAAGTCTCCAATGAGCATCTATGCATCCTGTTGCAAGGCAGATTGAAACTAATTTTGCCCGTCTACTGGGATCCACTGATCTCCATTCTGATAGACCGGCCACAGATCCGTCTGGATAGGAGCCGTGGGGAATGTTCACACGTTAATTCACCAATGTGAAAAGCATGGATTTTAGAGGGTGGATGCGAAGCGATAGTGTTCAACAATGCAGTACCGGAACCTATGTTGAATGTGGATGGAGGGAGGACATGCAGATGTAGGTAGGACAGCTGTAACGCTTGCAGTGATAAGTGCCAGGAAGGAAATTAGTCGGGAGGGCTCGTGGAGTAGGGAGTGACGTGATATTTTCAGAAACCGGTGAAACGGCTGGAGGACGTGTAGTGAATTATATCGTCGCAAGATTCCCATTGAACACGGTGGACGTTACCAAGGAGGAATGCTGGAGGTGTGTCGGTTAACAACATGAAGATATTTACTTCTCCACCTATAGGAAGAATGTGGAATCCATAGAAAGCGTGCAGAAGAAACTTAAAAAAAAATTACCTGGGTTACGGATCATGCCCTATGAGAATTGGTTCGGTGTACTTAGCCTTTTTTTTTTGGATCGACTAAGGATGAGAGCTGATAGATGATAGAGGTGTATGAAATGATGAGAGGCATTGATCGTTTGGATAGTCGGAGGGTTTTCCCCAGGACTGAAATTACTAACACGAGAGGTACATTTTTAAGCTGCTGGGAAGTAGGTACTGAGAAAATATCAGCGGCATTTTTTTTTCTTTCCACAGACAGTGATGAGTGCGTGTAATGGTATGCCGGCGAGGGTGGTGGTGGCCGATACCATATTCCCTTTTCAAAAACTCCTGGACAGATACATGGAGCTTAGAAAAATAGAGAGCTATATATAACAACAGTTAATTTCCAAGGTAAAGACATGTTCGGCAGAGCTTTGTGCTGTAGGTTTTCTATGTTTCTATCACGCTAGAGGAAGGTAAGTGTAAATTCACCAGAGAGTGAGACATAGATGTCGAGAAATATTCACCCGCTTCAGGGTGATAATATCCTTCAGTCAATCAAAGGTCAGACAAATGGTTGCAAAATCAAACAATGAAAACGGCAAAATAATGATGATTACTATCTGAATTAAATGGGAATGCAAGAAACTGCACTTAATTTCCAGCGTGTGAATATGGTTGATCATGATCTTAAATTGGAGTTATCTCAGGACACGGTCTATTTACTCGCGGGAGAGTGTTGTTCTGCCAACTTTGCTAACAAAATTCCAGGTGGTGTCTCTCTTGTGAATACAATTACTGACATTGTCATCCTGAAAATGCTTTTGTGCTGGTCAAATAAATATGGCAAAAAATTATTATGCTAAATATCATCAGCTGCAACCAACATTGAAATACTGACTGCTCAGAGTATCGTGGGTTTTCCATCATCAGGAACACATATACTCTGTTAATGACAGGGAGTTTTAAAGGCAGGTAATGTAGTATATGTATATGTGTTCCTGAAGGTGGAAGGACAAATTGTATTCACCGGAGAGACACCATTTGGAATTTTGCAGCAGAGTTACAGAACAACATTTTCTAGCAAGTAAATAGACCTGTGTCCTTTGGTAACTCCAATTGAAGATCCTGATTATCTGTCCTTACACGCTTGAAATTTGGGACAGTTTCCTGCAATCTCATTTAATTCCAGTGGTAATCATCATTATTTTGCATGTTTCATTGCTGGTTCTTGTACAATATACATTTGCTTAATATTATCCGCTTAAAAAACACCCGTTCAGTAACAGAGAGTCATTGTGCACTGTTAAAGATCAGATTTGATACTTATTAAGTGTACGGTATACATTCTATGAACATTTCTCAAGTTAGCAGCTTAAGTATTGTGAGAAAATAAAATTTACTAGGCCTTTCATTTTGAAATGTAATAGCAGTTTCTTATTTGCACGTCTGGTGGCGGGCCTGTTGCACTTTACCCAGAGGCAGCTCGTCCACTTTCGGCCCCTCCTAAAATCCAGCTCCTACTGGTGGTTCCGAGTGGTTCCACTCTCAGATGTATCTGAGAGTGGAAACCCCTAGTACGGCGCTTCGACGGTCGGGTTAAACCAGGTGAATGTAGCCTGGAAACTTGAAATCTCGTTAGTCCCCGGAATTTAAAACCAGTTCCCGGAATCGGCCGATGAGATTAACTACAAGAAGCATTAATCATGAAGACGGTGCAGAAAGCTTCATGGAGAGCGAATGGCAAAACAAGACACAGAAGGCGTCATGGATACCACTGCAGCCGAGGCATTCTCCAATCTTGACGTTCTTACCTGCTATTGGACCAAAACTTAAGTTTTAAGTTTTAAGAACAAATCGGATAGGTACATTGATGCAGGATGTCTGGAGGGTTATCCCCTGAGGGCATGTCAATGGGAGTAGCGGAATAACGTTTCGGCACCAACTAGAAGGGCCGAATGGGCTGTTTTCTGTGCTATAGTGTTCTACATTTCAGTCCAAAAGAGTGGAACTGCCCCAGAGCAACAGCTTTTTCGCTATGAAATTCTTCCTTTACAAGACACGCCATCGTCGGAAACGACGGACAATTAAAAGTGACAAAAAATAAATAAATAGATAGATAGATAGATAGATAGATAGATAGATAGATGAATGAATTAATAAATAAATACACAGACGTTAGAAATAAAACAATAAACAAATAAATTAGGAGATAACCCAATGATATTCTTTCAGAATTTTACCTTGCACGGTTTTCACAATCATTTCAACTATACATTTTTTTCCAGTTATAATTCTGCATATTCCATAGACATTCTCACCGCGACTATTTCAAAGAAAGAGTTATTCAGCTTATCGCCAATGGGCGTATATAAATAGATAGATAGCTTCACAAATATATAAACAGTTCTATTGTGAAGGATTACATTTACGAGTCAGATAATTTGATTTTTCTGGGCTGTGAGGAGAAACTGAGGTTATATCCCTCCCTCCAAGGGATCCAGTACTACAATGACCTGGACTACAAGAACATCACTGCCCACGCGTTGTAACCACTGCATTCCAACGTGGCACCGAACACATGACACTTCTTTTCCAGATCCACCACAATTCTGGAATGTTATTATCACATCACATTCATTCACATAATCTCTCACACAGAGAATATCACTGCTTATTCAGAAACGTCTTCATGTATTCTGGTAAATTCAATGCATGTCCAATCTCAGGATGGACAACAAAAACAGTATGCATGACCATTACATCAGATCAACGTCCCTCTGTATAAAAAATGCTCCACAGCACAATCACAATGAGTGATGATCCCCTGCAATCAGATATCATATTGTCGCTGGATATCAGAACATACTGTTTATGTATTTGTTCGTCAAGGTCCACTCCCTTGCAGCAAATACAATGCTCATAACACACAAATTACTAATGGCAGAATCAATGCTTAAAATATGTAATCATTAATGTAATTTATAGTACCCTGAACAACAGGAGATGACTATGCGATGTGGCCAGAATTTCTGTACAACTTGTCTTTCAATGGAGAGAGTTGTACGGTCAATGTACCAAGGAGTGACAGAAACATCATTGGACATAAAGACATTCAAGCTCTATTTCTGTTGTATTTTCGTACTCATATCAGGTGTGACGCAGCGGATAAGGATAAATACTCACTTTTTTATCATCACATTGGGCATGTTTATATTTCGGGGCCTTGGCAATTTTTTATTTTCGTATGTCTGAATGAATTTCAGTGTTATTTATTTAAGAATCCTTTTGCACTCTTGTCTTTAGTCAGTCCGCACGAAAAAAAATCCAGACATTGTTCAGTGGGTTCGCGGATAAAGAACCGCAATGAAGAGAGTCAGTGCAACTTGTGTTCAGTAGGTTCGGATAAAGGAAACACTAGGGAACATGAGAATGGCGAGACTTCATCACCTTTACACAACCGATATGATTTCCTCTGATGTCCCATACCAGGGGGATAAAGAAGTGAATTTAACTGTTAAAATCTCCTCTATATAAACATATGTAACATATATAACCTTTTAAAAAATGTGCAGTATGTTGCGAATAAACATGTAAGCTGTCTGCTGTTTCAAACAGATGGTTTAGAAAAACAAGAGGGAATTATTGTACATCACTAGTCAGATTAATTACAGACAGGTGAGATGTAATTATCCCGTTATCGATCAGCACTTGCAGAATTGCGAGATATCCTCAATTATATGTTTGTGTAGAATAACATTGAGAGAGTTTTTAAGTATTTTGAAATAAGTTGCAACTCAAAACGCAACCTCATGAATATGCACAAGGTCAAGAAGATGAGAGACGAAAACCGGTAGAAGAGATATCCTTCCTGCTTAGCTCTTTCTCTTTTCCTCCTGTCATTTCCCAGCTTCGAACACAGACTTTCATTTGTAAGTCTAAACGGAAGTTTGTAGATTTACAGTGATGTCATCTCTCAATCATCGTTGTGACCTAACCATTTAAGTTTAAATCTGGGTTCGTATGCGGATCAGTGGAACCAGAATCAGGATTTGCATAAACATGTGTCACTTGTATTCAGTGGCTCGAGGCAATGGTCCCGAACTGGTAATTGAAAAGTGAATCACTTACTGTGCAATGGTGTGTAGAGCTTTATATTGTACAACCGAACTTGAATGCAGTTTCCTGTCACGAAGAATATTTTAATTGCTGCTTTTCCAGAATAGTTAATACACACACACTACAAAGCCATTGCTGACCATGATGATGACGACGTTGGTAATCGAGGCCCATCACTGATTAGATTAGTAATACTATTGTCTCTGCAAATTTACCAATGAGAATTATTTACTAATAGACATTGAATTAAGGTGAGGAGAATGAATTAATGGGAAGTGGAGGGACCACTTTTGACCAATGACGTCAGTAAGTGTAGGGGTCGAGCTGCCGGACGATGTGCTTGAGGTACACACTTTTAGAACATTCAAGATGTAATTGTGCAGCCCATAGATAAGAATGGTTTAACGGGATAAGGTCAAGAAGGGAGCAAATGAGGATAGCTGAGATTGTAAGAACCGCTTGGGCCGCCGTTTCTACATCCGTTTACTAAAACTATTTACTTTCAGATCTGGAACATTAATAGCTTCTGCAATTCTGTGCATGAGTTGTGCTTTGTTTCCGATTTCACTCACTTGTGGCAGTTGGATTTCTGTGAACTTTCATGGAGGGCAAAATCACAACGATTACAAATGAGATTATTTTGCTTGTCAGTATATACAAGGTCAGTACGTAGAACGGAACTGCTGCTTTTGGATGAATCGTGTCCTCGCACCCTACTGCTTAGCATCCAAGGGAATAGCATTAGGTGCCATACCCGGAACATTTTTTTAAGCACTGTGTTGTGAGATCATGTACGGGTTCCACTGTTGAGAAAATATTTTAAAATCCATTTCTTTTTTTTCTTTCTGATTCTAAATGTCAACGATGTAGATGAGGGCATTGCAAACTATATCAGCAAGTTTGCTGACGCAGAGAGATTGAAGAGATTTGGCTTGTACACGCTGGAATTGAGGAGATTGAGAGGGGATCTGATTGAAACGTTTAAGATGATTAAAGGATTTGATAGGATTGAGGCAGGAAATATGTTTCAGATGTTGGGAGAGTCCAGTACCAGAGGGCATGGATTGAGAATAAGAGGTCAGTTATTTAAAACAGAGTTGAGGAAGAACTTCTTCTCCCAGAGAGTTGTGGAGGTGTGGAATGCACTGCCTCGGAAGACGGTGGAGGCCAATTCTCTGGATGCTTTCAAGAAGGAGCTAGATAGATATCTGATGGATAGGGGAAACAAGGGATATGGGGACAAGGCAGGGGCTGGGTATTGATAGTGAATGATCAGCCATGATCTCACAATGGCGGTGCAGACTCGAGGGGCCGAATGGTCTACTTCTGCACCTATTGTCTATTGTCTATTGATTCAACAGCGGTAAGCCTTTACAATGAAATAATGCAACGTGGAAGTGTTGACGTCCGTATAAGTACACATCTATCAGGATGATATGCAATCTACTCAGCAACCACTTGAAGTAAATCAGGGAAAGGTAGATTGTAAAGAATACCTACCGGCAAATCACTGATCTGACCCATTGAATACTGGAGGGAAACACTTGAAGAAAGCTAAACAAGCCAAAGCCTATTTATGCCAACACCAGTTTGTCTTCCCGTCACAAGATTTCGTTACCAACGTTCAGATCTAACAGGCGAAAAAAAAAATCTGTTTTATTTCACAAATGTCCTATTTCCTTTAAAGCTGGTAACGGAAAGAAACGACATATTGCGTTCCTCCTCCTATCTGCCATGTTCCGCTGTCACACATGTTCTAAGACGTTGGGTGTCCCATTCAAAACTATCTATAACGGGAGCATTTATCCTCCCGATTTTGCTCCGCTACTGTTCAAATCAAGGGAAAACATTTCATATATTTTCATAGAATATAATTAACGTCATTTCAAGGCTGTAATATCACTGCAGAAACGTCTTCTACATTTAGCACGCTTGCCGTTCAATCTGTCAGCAAATGCAGAGGAGGCCTGAGCCAAAATCAGAGCAATGGGGAACGATAACTTCCATAACAGATCGCAAAATATAAAGCAAAATAACACCAGTATTTCTGGAATTCTATGTCTCAATTTCTGTAGAATTTATTTTTACCTTCCTCCATCGCCATGGCTGATAGAAAAAAAAGCCTTCATTTCGTTACGTAACATACCTGCAGCATTCCTTCTCCGTATATTTCGCTGTCTTCAACAGGAAATTACGACGATACAATTCCCTACCCGGCCCCAGCCCCTTCTGCGGTTTCACCTGACTCCCTTGTCCACTGTCCCTCCCTACTACTCTCTTTCCTGACACTTATCACTGTAACCGTTACAAATATCCTACCTGCAGCTACACATCCTCCCTCAATACACATTCGTGAGACGAATACAGTTTTTTCATGTGCTCTTGCGATATCATTTTGGAGGAAAGTTGTCTTATGTTTAACTGCCTTGCATTTGTGGTTTCTAAATAACAATAAACTGAATCTGAATCTTCTCCCTCCGTCCCTCTCTCATCCACGTACCTACACAACCTCCACTGAAGTGACACAATTGAATCCGCATCTGCCAGTTTCGCTTGCAGTTCCTTCCACACCCGCTCAGCCATCTGTGTGATTAACTTCTAATACATTCACTTCTTACATATTTCAACTTTCTGCACAAGACTATGAACTCCAGTTGTAGATTCAGTCAAAGGATAGAACATGGAACATAAAAAAAGAAAAAAAAAACAACAGCATATTAGCGGCCCTCCTGTCCACATTGGTGTGCCGAATATGCAATCTGCACTAGAAACACATCAGACCTTCCCTCTATTTTGCTAAAATCTAACTATCTGTCTAAAACTGCTCTAAAAAACGTATCAGCTTCCACCACCGTCGCCGGTAGTGTATTCCATGTACACACCACTCTCGCTGTGAAAAACGTACCCTTTATATCCCTTCTGTACCTATTTCCAAGCACTTTACAACTATGTTCTCTTGTGTTAGCCATGTCGGCATTGCGGGAAAATAATTCTCTGACTATCCACGCGATCAATGACTCTCTTCATCTTATACACCTCTATCAGTTCACATTTCAACCTCTATCAGGAGAAGGAGAAAGGACTAAGCACACTCAGGCTGTTAGCCTTCCCTCTATTACAGGCAACACGCTTGGAAATCTATGCTCTCCTTCTCTGGTATCCAGGCATTCTATCTATCGTGTCTACAGTATAAACCCTGGATGGGAAATCTGCATGCATTCACCCTGTTCATTGCCCCAACTCTTTCTTTGAAGTTACCGTTGGACATTTTGAAGTTTATTGATATTTCAAATCTGTAAGTAGGTGGAAGAACACACGATATTCTATCTACGGCCTCACCAACGTGCAGTACAGCTTCAACGTAACGTCCCAACTGCTGTTCTCCGTGATCTGATTGTGAAAGCCACTGTGATCAGCGCTCAATACGAGCCGATCTGCTCGTGACGCCGCTTTCTTGGAATTATCGATCTGTATCGCCAGGACTCTTTTTAAATACAGCACACTAAAGTGTACAAATTCAATACGTGCCTTGCAATCTGTTGTACATTTCCGCACAACGCAGATCATCTCCCACTTCTGTGTATTAAATACCAGCTGCTCCTTTGCAACCCATTTCCTAGCCAGTCAACATCAAACTGCAAACATGGATAGAGAACTTGGCTGGAAGAACACCTCCAGATTAGGTGTCGTCCGCAATTCTTCTGACTCAGTTTTCTACATCGACATCTATGTCATTAGAATACATGCTAAATAACAAATTCCCTGACACCAATCTCTGCACACTTGTCAGTTAATGAATCAACCATCCATCTTTGCTAATCGAGAAAGAACGTTGAACAATTCGTCCACAAACCACATCTAAAGTCGTGTGGGCGTGTATAGCTTTATTATCAAAGGTCCCTGGAAAGGTCTTTTATATGCGCAGAAGAGCAAATGTACAACGTATCTTATTGTGATACAGTTTTTACTGTGACGTTCGCCACTCAAATGATTCGAAATGACTAAAGCAAGCGACAGAAAAAAATCTTCCTCTTCAATAAATTGTACCCTATTTCACCTCCCGAACTGATGTCCCGCCCTCAATGACAGAAGCGAATGTGCTCCAATGAATGGGACGAATAAATCTGTTTGAAATTGATTGTCCATGTTGATTGTTCGGGTGATTTTCTAAGTTAGAAACAGCATTGATCAGAAATTGACCCATTTCGGCAACTGACGTCAGATGTCTTGGGAAGTACATTGGTGACGTTTATATTATATTTTGTTTAAAAGTGAATAACTTGTAACATCCCTTGGTGATACGAATTCATGGCACTGTGACAGAGCGAGAAAAACACTTTAATGTAAATGCTTGAGTAGCCGGTTGTCCCTAATGCGACAGATGTGATAACCACACTAATTGCCTCAATGGAATTGCTCTTACTTGTATATATCTCGATAAAACCAGTCACCAGTTCATACGAGCAGTTTGATTGTTCTGCACAAACGATCGCTGCCTCTGATGGAATATGGGACATCCAGCGATTTACTACATCGCGGGCGTTTTCTACCCTGCAATCGTAGCGATCGGTATCCCTGGTAAGATACTGGAGCTGGTCACTCGGCGCATGGTGCCGTCATAATCTTGCTTTTGTTCTGCTGAACTGCTTGAACATTTACTGAGCACGGATGCTATCTTCGGCTGAAATGTCTTTCCAGAATTGGAGTTCAAGCATATGATAGTTTCTTTATTCAAATTCCATATCTTTTCTATGTAATGCTTTTTATTTATTTTCTTAATTACGTTGGTGCCGATATTGCCAGAGTTCTATTGTTTCAACTTGTTCGGCTTTCTGAACCGACAGGCCAGTCGAATATCCATAAACCATTAGATTATAATTAAAGCATTAAATCTCATGATTTTACTACAGTTACTTTACCTCAAATAATGGAAATGGTGTTGCTTCTGGAGCTATCGAACATCATCGGTACGTGAGTCGTGGAAATCAGATGCCTGGTTCTGATCCGTGTGAAAGTCGCCAACCCAGTGCAAATTATGTCCATTATTGTCCAGCCGGAGTGCACGGGCAGAGTCCGCACAAACTGAATTTCAGCTTTTCACTTTAAAAATAAATTATTATACTCTGTTTGTCATTGGAAATATGGTGGGACTCAGTCATTTGCAGCTAACGATATTACTATTTCTTTTCTTTTTCCAAATTTCTTGTAGTTAACTTAACAGCGATTGTGATCCTATCTCGGGGAAAATGTGGACTCTCCAAATGCATCACCCGTTACCTGGTTGGAATGGCAGCAGCGGATCTGATGGTGGTTATAGTTGTTGCTTTAATGGACCGGACAAAGAACATCTACATTTATTCCAGCTTCCTGCACATCACTCCTGTATGCGCAGTGACAACTGTATTTGTGGCTGTAACAATAGACTGCTCTGTCTGGTTTACAGTCAGTTTTACCTTCGATCGTTTCATCGCAATATGTTGTCGAAAGCTCGCGGAACGATACTGCACTGGGAGAACAGCAACGGCGGTTATGGTGATGGTGGTTATCGTGAGCTGCGGGAGATGTGCCCCGTTTTACTTTGCCATTGAACCTTACGTTATTATTGACAACGTGCCGTGGCGTTGCGCCTTCTCACACGAATACGCTACTTTACGTGTGTGGAAAGGATACGAATTGCTGGATAGCATTTTAGCACCCTTGCTACCAGTTGGCTTAATTGCTGTCTCAAATGGGTTAACCGTAAGACACATAATCGCGGCAAACAGAGTCCGCAGAGGGCTTCGAAAGAGCAGCGATAATCAGAAAGATATCGAGGTGGAAAAGCGTAGAAAATCGATGATATTATTGTTTGCAATTTCTGCTAATTTCATATTACTTTGGATACCCTATATAGCTCATTCCCTGAAATGGCAAGCGGAAAATTACTTTTACCAGGACAGATATTTGAGTTCCCCGGTATATATACTACAGCAATTTGGGTACATGTTGCAACTGCTCAGTGTGTGCACCAATACTTGTATCTATACACTGACACAGAGGAAATTCAGAGAAGAGCTGAGGAATGGAATGAAGTATGTGTTTACGTTCAATGGACATCTGTGTAGATAACGCCCACACCAAATGCAATTCAGAGAAGTTTTAGAATAAAGCAGTATAAAAATCAGTAGGTTTGGCAAATATGTCGTAAATTGAAACAATACTGTGCCTGGTTTTGCTGAAATGATTAAATTCCCAACTATCGCAGAGACTTGGCAATCATCTACGAAACAGTACCGCAGCATAAAAACCAGGACCAGCAGGCTCCTGGACAGCTTCATCCACCAGGCTACCAAACTGATCAACTCACGCTGATGTGAGTGCTTCTTTATGTTACATTGACTGTTCTATATTTTTATAAATTACTGTACATTGCTATAACTGCACGTTGCACATTTAGACTGAGACTTAACCGGAAGATATTTAATCCTCATGTATGTGAAAGATGTAAGAAATGAAGTCATTTCTATCACAAGTGGAGGAATGACATCCGGGCTTTTGGGAGTTCGATGGTTGAAAATGCTCATCGTCAGGTAAGAGAAAGTAAAAGGAAATCATTTTAAACACGAGTGATAGTATCACAGCTGCGGAAAGGGGCAGGGACACTGTGATGGAATAGACTGTGAGTAGATCTCAGAAATAGGAAGGAGCAAACACTCGTTTGTGAGTATTCTGTACAGAGCTCCATCACCGAAACGAAAACAACACACAGAGACAGTGACAGATCGGGGGATGGATTTTGGACAGGTGCCAAATTAACACGGCTGTTCTCACAAGCAGTTAGTCTTCACTAATATGCATTGGCGCTTCCTCGGATTTAAAACATAATGTAGACGTGACAGAATTTCTCAGTTGCGTCCAGGAAAGAGTCCTGGCACAATAAGCAGTCAGACTAACAAGCGAATTGTCTATCCTAGATCTAGTATTGTAAAGTGAATTGGTCAGGTAACAGATCTCTCCGCGGGCTAGTATTCCAGAACGATAGAGCACAGTTAGTCTACATGTACTTATACCTTACATTCGGATAGTAGCAGACAACGTAGAATGTATTTAATTGATTCTATTATGTAGGAACTTGCTAGCTGAAATTGGGAAGTGATTTACAATAGAAGTATAGTGAATATTAATGTAGCACTAGATTAGTGTTCAGCATAGGCTTGCTTCACTGCGGCGGGGAACGGATGGCCGTATAAAGTTGATAAAGAGATATGAAACACCTCTTCAAGAAAAAGGAAGAAATATATTTTAGATTTTGGAAGAAAGGATCAGGCAAGGCTATGGAAATCACAATGTAACCAGAAGGACTTTAAAAGTGGAATTAGAAGAAGCGTGTGTCTGGAGTACAAGGAGGCAATGAAGGCCCTTAACGGTAATTCGTTTCGATTTTCACCAGTGAGTACAACATTGATGAATTTGGATACAGCTAAAAAGGACAGATGTGCTGGGACATGTAGACGCTAAGAATTACGAGCTGGAAATTGGAAAAATTGAAATAAATCTTTCCCCTGCGCTCGAAGGGATGTAATGCAGGCAATTAGAGAAGGCTAGCGAAGATATTGCTGCGCTTTTGGCAATGACATTTGCGTCATCACTGACCACAGAAGTAGTGAGTGAGGTTTGGAGAACGGAAAATGTTATTTCTTTGTTCAGGAAATGCAAGGCACTCTTGAGAATTACAGGTCAGTGAGCCTTCGATCAGTAGCGGGCAAGCTATTGGAAAGGTTTGGTGGAGACAGAATTTATGAGCATCTGGAGAAACGTATCCTGGTTGGGGAAAGTCAGCACGGTTCTGTGAGGCAGGTCGTCCGTTATGAGCGAGAATCGATTCCATGAAAAAGTCAGATCATTCGAGTGTTTGACACTGGTGAACGCATTCACAACGACAGATGGCCTGGGATCCAATGAAACCTGGTGCAAAGATTCAAACAGGAGAACCAAGGGAAGGCCGATGAGGCAGTGCTTGGAGATGCTACGCAAAGAAGGTTTAATCTTTAGTCCACTCTACTATTATATCTAGGCTCTGCTATTACTGTGTTCTTATAGACAAACATTAATGTGACCGTCCTGCAGCGTTTGGAGAATTTACTGAGTTATCTCTGATGATGAAAGCAAAATACTGAACTGGAACTGAAACTGCACGCTGTCTAAACTGAAATCCCGTGTACGTATTACAGGGCCGATGCTATCATTACATCAAAACAATCTTTCCAATGAAACAGTGCAACTCAAAAACCAGCGTTTCAACGTATTCTGCAGGACCCTTGTTGCTTTCCAAATGAACTAGCCTTCCAGAATGGGAATTTCAAATTCCCAATTGAAGGACACTTCAGTTGTCATTCCCCAAAAGACAGTCCCCAATTGTCTGAATGTCAATTTAGCTTCGAACAGCGGGTTCATCATACCCGGAATACTAACACTCATATCTCGATCACTTTAACCTTTCTTTCACAAGGTGAGTGTGGGATCCGTGTCTCCGTCAGAAGTCAATAGAAAACCAAACAAACAAAGGAACACAATCTAAATAGGCAGGCAAAGCAAAACAAAAATCTAAACTGGAAGTTTTTTCCTTCAAAACTGTCGTCGGTAACTGGCGTAGGTAGAGTGAAAATTCTTTTCAAATTTTATAAAGAACAAAGGGAAACCAGATGTGGGTGATTTCGGCCCCCATACAATTCCGAAAAAGGAAGCAGTCTGTGATAGTCACATGTTCCTGCAAATTGACTTTAACCAATGAAGCAAACGTTTGAAGGCTGTGAGATCCTACTATGAATGAAAGGATTCATTCAAGCATCTTTTCCATACAAACCTACCAAACACACGGCCACCTTCCGTTCATTCACGAACGTGCTACCACTGTTACTTTTTAAAATGAATTCACAAATATCCAGTCTGTGCAATATGTCACCTTCTCAATGCATTCACACATTAAACTGTTGCAGGGCGTGAAGTATTTTTAAGAGTTGAACAGTTAATAAAAATTCTAACATTATTATCATGCAATCTGAGATAGTTTTTCCGCAGGCATATCTATGAAATCTATAGACGCTTACATGGATGAATAATGATAAACGTAAAATATTGAAGAAAAGACAGCTAAGGAAAGGATAGATAAAAGAGAATTATGACGTCAACCATGGAACCTATCAATATTTGACAACGATAGTCAAGTGGGAATAACAAAGTGCAGATGTAGAAGGATATGGCTGGAAATGCAGAAATTGACCCCAATAGATTTTTCGAAACAATTTAGTAGGAAACGATATTTCAAGGAGGAAATTAAACCGATTAAGAATCACAGTGGCTGGCTAAATTATGCAGAGAAAGACATAGGCAATAATCTTAACTCATATTTCCTAACGTATTCTCCTGCGAAGATTTTAGCAATATGTCAGTAAGTGTAGGGAAAATATTCATTTATTAAGTGTGGGCCAGAAGAACCTACAGACTATTTACGGAAGAGGGACGCAGACAAACCCGTTGTCTCTGTTCCACACCATTTTGTGAAATCAGAACTGATTCGTGTTCTTGATAATCTAATCAGAATATTTGAATATGGCCACAACGTTTCATGTAATCAGCTGCTAAACCTGAGACCATTGTCCGTAAGTGGCCATTCGTCATGAAAAGGGCGTAGACTCTGAAGTGATTCTTGCTCTGGGACAACCTAATCAGAGCAATTGAATGTCGACACAAGGAACTTCCTGTAGTGACCTGCTAAATCTGAGAACACTCTCGGAGGAGCAGCTTCTTATTATGTCACATGACAGTATATTAAAAGAGCAATTGGTAGTCCTGTTGGACTCTCTGTGGGTTTCATTATTTAGGTGTTTTTTCCACTCAGAATCGAAAGACACAAATACACAAGGCCGAGGTATGACAATGCTGGTTGAAGCCCTGTACAATGACCAACACCCAGGTAGCCCAGGTAGGTCAGAGGACATTCAGCAAACAGGATGGAGATCCAACTGTTCGATTGATGAGGAACAATATGAGAGTCTGGAGCTCTAATCCGCTAGGACCATAACACTTCAGTAACCAGAGGCGAACTATCGCCGTTAAGAAGAATCTCACGGACACCATGTAGATATTTTCCATAGTGATAAATTTCTCTTCATTGAATGCTCATGGAGGATAAGGGATGTTTGCAGGGTGCACACAGGTACATAGTTTGTCAACACGCCTGCTCCTTTGTTGAAACGATAAAAATCAACTGTTGGTAAATACACATTCTCTGTACCTCTCTTGTCATTATTACAAGGAGTAATACTTGCATCAGAATTAACTTTTCTGGGTGGGCTCGGATAAAGCTCTTTGTTCAGCGCGAGACCCGAGTCGGGCCACATGGATGAGGTACAGAGGTATCTTGGGCTGGGGAGTTAGCGGTTACTAACCCAGGATGAAGAATTCAAGAGACTTCAAGAATTTTGATGTCCAAATGTGAGAAACTACAGGGAGCAGCCCAACTAGCGAAAGATAACGTGGACCGATTAAGGGATCGGTGCAGTGATTGACGACGTAAGAATGTGATTCAGAAATCAACACAGGTAGGGATAAGTAACACTGGTGATCATAAGAAGTGTTTACTGCAGAGATTCAAAAGCAGAGGGACCAATTGCTGCACAGTGTGGTATGATATGCACTTTTCGAACTAAAAAAGGGGGTGAAGCTGAATATAGAGATAATTGTTGGTATGATATAGCAGATGAATCTACTGGGTATGGTTATGACAATTAGGAAGCAACATTTCATCAGGAACTCCCACTAACAGCATACCAACGGGGTTAGCACTACCTTCTGCAGGGTTAGCACACCTAGTTACTATCAGAAAGTGGGGAGCAGAGGGATCAAATCAAATCAAAACACTACATCGTTCGGGGTACTGCAGCTTAAAGATATTGCGAAGTATAATGGGACATGTGTGCTCAGAGAAGATCCTCGAGAATTTTTCCAAGCAACTAGTCATCAGACAGAAATACATGTCCGACATGGACTGTGACCCTAGAGGTGTATGGAACAACATTAAAGATGGACCATTTAGGAACAGAGGCCTCAAAGAGATGGCTGAGGATAGTTGTGTCTCAGTAAACAGGTGAATCTCAAACGGCACTAAAAATGTTTGATTCTTCTGAACCCACACGAATTGAGGCATGGGTACTGAGGAAAGTCAGTACAGCATGGGAAAAGAAGACACAAAGACAAACAAAACTCTCTAATGGGAAGGTGATGACTATAAAATATTAGTCTGTCTGGAGAAATGAGGGTAGGGGAATTCTCTGCCACACTGTCAAGAAGCAAGGAACGGCAGAGGAAATAGAACAGGTCTAGGAACAGGGAGATATAAACATGCATTAATTGAATGCTATTTCTGTGGTCACGGGAGACATATTAAGAGAGAATATCCAAACCTGCAACATGAAAATGGAGAGCATGGCTTTTTGCCGTTGGAGGTGCCAGAAAGACCAAGAACACAAAACAACTTGGTGGATAAAGCACCACCCAGGAAATTATACCCTGATTCTCAATGACAGGTTCAGGACTCACCAACATGGGTGTGAGTCACAACGTCTAATGAAACCAGAAAATCGTCAGTGTGTGTGTTGGATTGGAGGCCACTCTGTTACAGTTTATGGGCACTAGAAGATTCTGAAGGCACCGTCAACATTGGTAATGTAAAAAAGAAACCCACATTAGAAGATACAATGTAAAATTATCCTGCGTGGGTTCACAAGTGGGACATGTGAGTGTACCAGCGGAAGTTAGAACAGGAGACAATGCACTGAAACATTCAGTAGTGCTTCTGTAATTAACTTGGGAGCAGGAACATGTCGTGAGCAGTGAGTAAATGGCCAACACGGGGCACTGTTTTGACCCAGTTAATTGTATGATTTGGAAGGTGCCAACTGGCAAGAATATAGACATTATATGCAGATCCCAGTAGGAGGATATCAGGGTAGAATATGCACAATAGGTGAAATGTGGATAAAACCAGAGGAGCTGAGCAATGATGAGAAAGTGCAGCAAATTATTGCATAGAACGCAGGAGCATTTTCAATGCACATGCATGATTGTGGAAAGAGTACTGGCAGTTTATGCATCCAAGACGAAACCCCTAGTCAATGAATCAATATGAATTTCCAAACAAAAAGCAGATGTAGGTACTGCAATACAGAATTTGCTATAACAAGGAATACTGGACGCCAAATGCTGCGACAAATAACTCACCCAAATGGCCAGTGGAAAAATCATATAGATGCTGGAAGTTCACAATCGACTATCAACGGCTGAATAAAGCATCTCCGTTAACATCCTCAAGTGCAGCAACTAACCCAGAGATAGAGGTCAAACAGAATGAGAGAGCGCAATGGTTGACATTTTCATCCATAAATAATGGATTGTGGACTAACCCACTGGAAAGAGAGTGTCCATACAAGTTTGCATTTACCTTTCAGAGACTGCAGTACACATGGAGTTCCCTACTAGAGAGGTACCACCATTCATCGTCTATAGTTTACCAGCACTCAGGGGAAGGTTTAAAGCGGTTTTCAAAACTCGTGTTGTTGGTACAATCTGTAGATGATCTACTCCTGAAGACTGCAACCAAGTGGGAACATTATGAGCTATTGACATAACTGATGCAATTATTACATTCATCGGGACGCGAGGTAAACCGTAGAAAAAGCACAGGTGATGAAACAAGTAGTTAGTTATTTGTGAATTACCTTGACTTCGAAAGAAAAGAGAAATTGAAAAGCGAAGAGGAGAATCGGCGATGAAACCGCCTCTTTCCGGACATGAAAAGGCTGCGGTACATTCTGTGACTGATGGGCTGCTGTAGG
The DNA here is from genome assembly GCF_030144855.1 of Hypanus sabinus. Classification (NCBI taxonomy): domain Eukaryota; kingdom Metazoa; phylum Chordata; class Chondrichthyes; order Myliobatiformes; family Dasyatidae; genus Hypanus; species Hypanus sabinus. The sequence continues at coordinate 165,423,893 of NC_082715.1, forward strand.
GATCACATTGATGGATTTTCCAGTAAGACGGTTCGGTTAGTGGAATGAACCATTCTCACTGCAAGTGGCGAACACCAGTAGAGCTGTTACAGAAGACGCATTAAAATTTAAGACCAGCTGTGTATGCATCACGCATGCTCTCAACAGTTGAACAGGAGGATGTTGTTTATGAAAACCATTGGTTAACGGTTCTCCTGGCGTTTCAACATTTCGCCTACATAGTGGGACTGAAACCACTTACAATATTGAGAGGACACGCCGCCATGCACTTACTCTCAGATGGAAGGTTTCAAAATGCTTCAATAAGCCAAAACAAAATCATTCGAAGAACATTGCTGTTGCAATGAATAAATATTAGTGATAACGAAGTAAACACATCGTCAATCTTAGCCGATATCTTGGCGTACCAAGGAAGTGAACATAAGTGTGTCGGTATGATAGCAAAAGGCCTCAAGGGTCTATTTGTATATATTTGAAAAAAAAACAAAAGTGAGGGTGTAAGAAGATCAGATAAAGTAATGGCTGAGAAAAAAAAGACACAAAGGAAAATGAAAACATATTTTACTTTTTATATATGTTTGATGATGAGAGGAGAACCGTATGCCACTCTCGCTAATCTTCATGCTTACGAATCCCCGTTGTTCACTGCGGATGTATCAGCGGTGGAAGACCCGTCAGGAAATGCCCTGATGCGCCACTGCAGGAGGAAGACACGGAGGGTCATCCTAGTTCATACTGCACTTGCTGCCTCCATACCAACCGTCTTCGGCGCCAAGAAAGACCACTCAAGTCTGTGGAACTTGTGTGAATTTTCATTAGCTGATTTTTAAACATAGAAGAGAAATTCAAAATATGGATATGTTTGGAATGTATGTGAGTGTAAGGCCAGGTTACGCCGGGACGTGTCACTTTGATCAGTTGAGGTTGAATAAGCAGCAACATTATCAGTCGGGTTAACGACCAGTAATGATTTTGTCATACAGGCCGGCAGTGATAACATTATTTCAGCTCAGCGATGGTTCATAAGAAGCAGAGATAACACCGTCCGGGCAGTGACGTGTTAGTAAACGTGCAGGTTACTCTGCATATTGAACGGCAGTGAGGTTTTGAACAATAAACCAGACCCGTAATAGTTCCGGGCTTCGAATCTTACTGTCAATATGCCTACGTCATATCAGGTATCTTCCAATCCAATTCCAGGCATTGTGTCTCCAGTAGCTGAGATAGATGACCGCGAGTGCGCCTTGTGGAGAGTTTGCGCACATTTATCCGGCTGTGTTTCACATTACTGTCTATCTGCAGAGACCTCGTAATTCTGTTCCTTACACAGATTTAACTCATTCATGCAATATTTATAAATTATTTCAAAACCTTTTAGAAAAGAAAAAAAAAACTGTCTGATTTTCATTGTACAAAACATATAACTGAGCGTGTTCCGTAGTTGTGCAAGTGCTGAACTTTAAAGGGTTAACATCATCTCATCTTTACCGTAATTAAACTGATTAGTGATGTTAACCAATTTTCTTTCGTTGTTCTACCCCACCTGCTTGAAACAACAAAAACATACACATTGATTCGCAGCATACAGCATATAATTTAAAGGTTAAGTATACCTAATACATGATTACTTGTATACAGGGTAATTTAACAATTATATTTACGATTTTAGTCCTGATGTGGTACATTAGATTAAAACTTATTGGCTGTTTAAAGGTGTTAGTGATGAAGGCTCGGCATTCTTATGTTCCCCGGTGGTTTCCTTCATCTGAACCTAGTGAATAGAAGCTGTACCTATTTTCGCCTTTATTGATCATTACCCGGGAATCCACCGAACGATGTCTGGATTTATTTTCGAGTGAAACGCTAAGTTAGAGTGTAATAGGGCTTGCCAATAAAGAACACCGATTTTCCGTTAGACATACGAAAAAAAATATGCCGGTGAATCGAAAGAAGAACACGGCCCAATGTGATAACAAAAAAAAGGGAGTGAATATCTCTTCCTTAACCGCTGGGTCACTCCTGATATCTCTGCGCAAAGAACAAAAAAAAAGCCTAGATTCCATGTCATTATGTTCCCCTGCTCTTTCGTTCACTCGGCGGTACATTGACCGGACCATCTCTGTCCTCTGAACTGTCCTCTAAAGTCCAGACCATAATAAGTTGCATAGAAAGTCCGTCCACAGCACATGACCATCTCCTGCTGCGCAGTGTGCGATAAACGTCATCACTTATTGCACATTTGAGATATTGGTGCCGCTGTTTGAAATTTGCGCCGATCAGAACTTTATTTGCTGCAAGGATGCGGACATTTACAAATAAAAACATGACCAATACGTCCTGAAAGCCGCTGACAGTGTGGTCAGTGATGACTGGACATCATTACTAACAGTGTGATTGTACCGAGAAGCATTTTGTTAAAGAGCGATATTCTTCTGGTGTTATAACTTTATGGTCAGAAATCTTGTTTTCCCTGTTTCCATGATGAGCCTAGACAAACAATGGAATTACCAGCATTCTGAGAGATGTTTCTGAATAAACAGTGATATTCTCAGTGTGAGAGATCGTGGGACTGAATGGGCTGTGGTAATAACATTGGAGTACTGAGCGAACTCGACAAGCAGAGACATTATCCACGTTGTCAATGGCCTGTCAGAGGAAGCGCTGATAACAGCAGTGTGGTCAGTGATGAGCCTGTAGATCTCTGACAGTCCTGTTCATTGCAGAAATAGATCACTTGGATGGAGGGAGATATCCCCAGTTGTCTCTTCACAGCCCAGAAGTGGAATCAAATTTTCTGTCTCGTAAATGTAATCCTTCTTAAACTATCTATCTATATATCCACCTATATATCTATCTATTTATATGGGCACATTGGCGAGATACTAAAAAACCCTCTCTTTGAAATAGCCGTGGTGACCACTTCTATGGGGAAAAAACAGAATCATAACGAGAAAACAAGATACACTAGAAAATAAAACTGTCAGAATCATGCAAGATAAAATCCCGGAAGAATATTGATGTTAGCACAGTCTTTCGTCCTGCCTGATTTTGTTTGCTATCTTAATTCTTATTCATCTTTAATTATTTTTGTTCGTGTTAATTGTCCGTCGTTTTCGACATTGGTGTAAACCTTTGCGGGAAGAATTTCATTGTTAAAAAGCAATGTTCTCTTTTTTTGTTGATCAGTTTTATTCTTTCGGGCTTCAAAATCTTGGCACAGTGGTAGGAATAATGGTCCAGATTGGAGACGTCCTCGGCTGCGGTGAAAACCATGACGCATTCTGTGCCTTGCTTTGCACTTCACTCTCAATGAAGGTTTGCAGCATCGCCTTCTTGGGCTTTGGATCTTGCAGTTGTTGTCAGCTGCTCGGTCTAGGAAATGGTTTCGCATGCTGGGGTAGGTACATCGCTATCACACCACGATTGAGCTTTCCGTCAGTTATAGACAATAGACAATAGGTGCAGAAGTAGACCATTCGGCCCCTCGAGTCTGCTGGATTAGCCCGCCTGTTTTAGGTGTATACCAGGGTGCTGCAACGGTCACATGCAAACAGTTACTTGGAGCCATAAGGGAGAGCAGGGTGGCAGGTGTTGACCAACGTTGTACAAGCCGCCTCTGTGTGGAGCTCGACCTGCTCGCCAACAGAGTTTTCAAATACACTATTCCTTATGGAAACCACGACTGGCTTCCTTGTCTGCGTAAATCCAGGAAAGACAAACCCCGCTACTGCCAAAGACCCTGGTGAGATTGAACGGGTCTCCAAGGTCAAACCGCAGTTTTGCTTCCCTGTTACAAATTAGTGCCACGAAATGACAGACATTACACTGCATACGATTAAAGGAATTACATTTTATTGAAGGATATGTGGCGAAAGCAGGGGAGTGGGGATGACTGAAAGAATTGGATCAGCCCATAATTCAATGGCGGAGAGCCTCGATGGGCTACATCTGCTGCTATGTTTTATGATACTATTTATGAACCTTAACTTAAGCGTTAGAAAAGAAAACAAAAAGGAAAGTGCCCATTCTAATTAAGCAGTCAACTGTTACCAAGTTGGAGCTCATCTTGTACTTCTCCGTCACTGCCGTGCTGACCTCAGTTCTGCGTGGAAGCTCACACGACCTTCCGAGCGTCGCTCGCAATCCATGACGAAGAAATGGGTCGACGACCGGATCGTATCCTACGACCGGTACTCCTCGGCCCCTTCGCTCCTCTTAGCCCGTCGAACAAAAACAAAAAGCCCCAAGACCACCCTCGGTGTCCCTCAGCAAAAGGAAACCTCCCCTCATTTCTTTCATTGTAATTGAAAGTCCCACATTCCTCATCATCCCTAATCTTCATCAATAATCCGAGAAGCCTGAAAGAAGAATCGGGAGAACAGCAGAGTTCAACCCATATATTGACCGTTCGGCCCGAAGCTCTCAGATATTAACCATTGAAGGACCTGACAAATCGTACTCACACGCTTGACGTTTGGCCTATTTTCTGAATTCTCAAAGAGTAATCACCATTATTTTACAGGTTCCGATATTTCGATTTTACACAAAAGTTGCCTGGCCTTTGCCTGAATAAACGAAATTATCACCCAGAAACAGATACTGTAAAAATTGCACTCAACAGTATGTACTTTATGCTGTGCTCGTCCAGGCAGAACGTTCAGCATCTGGAGTAATGACCACAGTTGCAGGTAAACCTCGCCATCTCAGAAATCCCGTGCGAGTCGGAAACTTGTTTTGCCGAGAAAAATAATACCTCCGTCTGTAACTGCTTTTCCCTAACCTCTCTCCATTCGCTACTTAAAAATCCGCAATCGTACAGAAGTTAATCATTGCTATCTGAGGAACAATTAGAAACAAATAATTTATGATGACTTGATACCAACGAATATATCACAGAAATAAGCCAAACCAGTGCGAACGTTGATCTGGTAATCAATTAACCCTATTAATGGCGATGTTGACAATAAAACGGTGGAATAGTAGTTGTAAAGAACTGCTATCGCAAAAGAAGGCAGATGTTTACGATTTAGTGATTAGATCAATTCCCAAGAAATGGCGAGTCAGATGGAGAGATGGCAAAGGCACCCTCACAAATGGTATTTAAATTGTGAGTAGCTACAGCATGTTGTCAGTGCTAACATATTCCCAAATGAGCCGAGGGTCGCGCATCGATATCAGCTCGAGAATGGATACAATGGTGAGGCATCCGACAGTGATGATACGATTTCGCACATTGCACATCGCACGACGATACCAGTTCCACAGTGGATACAAAGAGGTCATCCTCTAGTTAGCCGAGGGCCGCAAATCGATATCAGTTCCACGATAGATACCGAAGCGAGACTTGCTCGAGGGAATGCAGGGCTGCATACTGGTACCCGTTCCACTCTGGATGTAGAGCAGTGAGACTGTTTTTTCATTCATCAGAGGGCCGCTCAGCGGTAGGAGTTGCACAATGGGCGCGGAGTGGTGTACTGTCAGAGCAGAAGGAGATGCGATAGGAAGTTGAGCTTGAATGTATCCAGAGCTCGGCACATACTTAGATCGATGACGAAAATGAGAAGACTCTGATTAGGGAAATTGGACAGAGGTAATCATCGTGTCATTGATTATTACTACAGGGAAATAGACACTTCGGCCAATCTGGATCATCCCTGTGTGATCTACTGCCTTGGCCATTCATCTGCACCCTCAATCCGTCTCCCATCCACGTACCTACACTGAAATGATAGAACTGTATCCCACTTTACCACCTCTGTTGGCAGGTCCTTCCACACTCCCTCGACGCTCCGAGTGAATAGGACTGCCCACATACCCTTGTTATATTGCTGCCTTTCTCACTGCCTATATCCAGTTGAAGATTCACTCAAAGGATGGGGGAAATTGGAGGGCACTCACTTTGTCTACAACTCTCATAATTTGGTGTATTTTTGTAAGATATCCATTCATTTTCCAGCTCTCCAGGGAATACATTCCTGAGCTATTCACCTTTCCCTAAATTTCTTGACCTCAATTCCCGAAAACATCTCTGTAAATGATCACTGCAGTCTTTGAAGGTTAGTGATAAATTTAAATATTAGATAGGTGACCAAAACAACACACCATATTCCATCCAGGGCCTCACCAAGGTGTTGTAGTGCTTCAACATAAAGCCCCAACTTCTGTACTCAGTGAACATGAATAGAGCTCACTACGTCCCGATCTGCCGGTGATATCGTTTTTCCTGGAATTATGGATCTGTATTCCTTTTTTTAGATGTTGCACAATTAACTCCTACCGTTCAGTATGCACGACGCACTCAACCTAACACTTGCCCGTGTTCAATTCCATCTGCCATTTTTCAATCCATTCCCCAGCCGGTCAAAATCACGCTCGAAGCTTGGATAACCTTCCTGTCTGCATAGGACGCCCCATCTTGGATACATCTACAGATTTTCTTACCCAGTTGTCCACATTGACATCTAAATCATAGTTATATATGGTACATATTAACGGGCCTAATCCTAACCTCTGTGGCACAATAGTTAAAGTCCAAAAATGTCGGCCATCTACTCGCCAAATCCAGTGAATGAATGTACACTTTCAACGCTAATATAATCTACATTGCATTTAATGGTATTTAATGCATTCTCGGTGCGAAATATTAGACCAGCTTGGGAACTGGAGGACAGATCAGTTATTTTAGATTCTACTTCTGTTCAAACGGAATATTGATGTAGAAATGGTGATGGATTTGTGGTAGCTCTGGCTCAAGTCCTTAAAGTTAAATAGATGCACCACCCGTCACGGGTATGGGGTAAAGTGGTGAAGTCTTTCCCTAGGAGCGATTCAGTTTCTCATATCGAACATCTCATGTATGTATGCAGGAAAAACAAAAGTTCAACAATCGGTCCGCAAACTGCAGCTAATGGCGCGTGGGCTCGTAACTGATTTTTATTATCAAAATCCCAGTAATATTGTTGTCAATCTTTGTTACAGACCTAGAATAAAAACGTGCTGCGTGTTTTAATGTGGAACATGTCATCAGCTGTTACTTTCATCATTCAAATGATTCGAAATGACCAGAAAGATCGAAAGGAACATGTATTCTATTTCCTTGTTAAATAATGAGCACTCCATGTCACCTGCCTAGCTAATGCCCCGCTCTCAATGTCGGAACCGAATGTGCTCGGCGAAATCTGAAACAATAATCTGTTTGAAGTTGATTGTTTAGGATGTTAGTCTATGATAGAAACGACACTGATCAGAAAAATTCCCACTTCAGCAGCAGAAACCTGGTGTCTTAGAAACTTCCTTGGCAACGTTCATATGATCTTTTGTTTAAAAGTTAATATTCCTTGGGGAAAGGAAGTTATGGCACGATGATAAAAAACATTTAAATGTCAGTGTTTGTGCAGCTGTTTGTCCCAAATATCACTGACGTGATATCCTTACTAATTTTCTCCGTGGAATTACTCTCAATGGCATATAACTCTGTAAAACCTGCCACCAGTCCATATGAGCAGTTGGAAAGTTCCATGCAACTGAACGCTGCCTCTGACAGAATATGGGATATCCGGCTATTTACTACATCGTGGCCATTTTCTCTCTTGCAATTGTGGCGATCGGTGTCCCTGGTAAGGTACTCGAGCTGGTCCCTAGATGTATGGCACCGTCATCTTGCATTTGTTCCGCTGCACTGTGTGTACTTTTACTGAGCACAGATGCTACTTTAGTGTGAAATGTGTTTCCAGAATTGAGCATTCAAACATCTCACAAAATTGTTATTCTGTTTCCATGTTTTTTTTTTCTATGTGATTTTTTTTTTCTTTTTGTTTTGTCAATAGGTTCCTGCCGATGTTGACATAGTTTACTAGTTTTTCTTTGCTTGGCTCACTGAACCGACAGTGGACGCTTTTTCAGTTCAAAGTTTTTTTCAACTGACCGGCCAGATGAATATCGACACTCGTCTGATCTTCAATAAGCCCCCAAATTATAACATATACATTAAATATCATGATTTTACTTCAAAAAATTAATTCAGCTATTTCACCTCAAATAATGAAAAGGGTGTTATTCATCGAGCGAATTTCTGCTTTTCACTTCCAAGAAAACTATACTCAGCAGAGCATTGGGAGAATGGTTGGCATTCAGATATTTGAGCTAACGACAATTCTGTGTTCTTTCTTATTTTTTTCTCTGTCCCTCTCCAAATTTCCTGTAGTTAATTTAACAGCGAATGTGATCCTTTCTCGGGGAAAATGCGGACTCCCCAAATGCATCACCCGTTACCTGGTTGGAATGGCGACAGCTGATCTGATGGTGGTTATCCTTTTCGGTTTTTTTCAAGAGACCAACAATATCTACCTTTATTCCAGATCCCTGCTCATCACTCCTGTATACGCTGTTACTGCTGAATTTTTTCTTGTGACGAGGGACGGTTCTGTTTTGTTTACGGTCAGCTTTACCTTCGATCGTTTCAACGCAATATGTTGTCGAAAGCTCAGGGAACGATACTGCACCCAGAGAACAGCAACGGTGGTTATGTTGACGGTGGTTATAGTGAGCTGTGGGAGAAGTGTCCCGTTTTACTTTGCCTTTGAACCTTATGTTTTTATTGACAACATACCGTGGCGTTGCGCCCTCACACACGAATACACTACTTTACCCGTGTGGAAAGGATTAGGATTACTGGATAGCATTCGGACACCGTTCCTACCAATCGGCTTAATTATTGTGTTCAATGGGTTAACGGTGGGACATATAATTGCGGCAAATAGAGTCCGCAGAGGGCAACTGAACAGCAGTGATAATCAGAAAGATACCGAGGTGGAAAACCGCAGAAAGTCGATGATTATGTTGATTGCAATATCAGCTAATTTCATAGTATTTTGGATGCCGTATGTAGCTCATTCCCTGAAATGGCAACTGCAAAACTATTTTTATGAGGACAAATATCTGTGTTCCCCGGTATACATACTACAACTATTTGGGTGAATTTTGCAAATTCTCAGTATGTGCACCAATACTTGTATCTATACACTGACACAGAAAAAATTCAGAAAAGAACTGAAGAATGGAATGAAGTATGTGTTTACATTAAACGGGCACCTGTTTAGATAACGCCCAGGTCCAATTGCAAGCCAGCGGAGCTTTCGAATAAAACAGTGTTAAAGATAAACAAGTTTATCACAAATTCCAACAATTAATTTCCTGGTCATCCTGATAATGCAAAAAAATAAAACATAAAAGATAGTATAATTCATGAAGATAACGTGGGAAACTGGGCAAACTTTCAATGAGCTTGCGTGATTGTTACAAACGTTTAAGTACACACCAAACTATCACGAACAATTGACAATCGCAAGGCCAGGAGTGGCTTCTGGAGTTTCCCGGGTTCAGATGTTTCAACATGGAGTCCGGTAAATGACAGTAGAGGGAGTAGTGTTGAAACACGGGAAGAGTATAGTAGCACACAGCAGCAGAAAGGGAAGCAGCCGTGGGGCTAATGATAGACTGTGGCTAAATCTCAGAGCAGAAAGGGAACAATCACTGTTTTCTGAGCTCTCTGTACAGACCACAGACTCGCATTACATCACCGATATTAAAATATATTGTCAAGGCTTCTCTGTACTGCTAACTGCTGATTGGGGGGTGGGGGGTTCATTACACAGAATCCTCCCAAACTTGAATAGCCTGTTTGGCGGGGCCGGTTGCTGATTTCCCTAGACATTCTACACATTCCTTCCTTTGGGATCCTATACCAAGCTTATTTTCCCAATCTAACTGCAAATTTAACCCCCCCACCACCACCACCAAATGGGTATCATTACATTAGCTTTTTCACCTGTGCTTTCTATCTCCTGTTGTAATTAGAAGTCCACATTCTAACTACACTACCAAGACTTGTATACAACACCCATCAGGGTCGTTTTACCCTTGCATTTCTTAATACTATGAACAAGGATTCCACATCTTCTCAGTCCTAAGCCAACTTTCTCTCAAAAATCAATTTCCACCTCAGCCTCCTGCCCGTTCAATACAATGTCTATCCTTGCATGTTAAGCTCCCAACTATGATCTTCTTTCAACCACAACTCAGTGATACCCACAATGTCATACCTACCGATTTCTAACTGTGCCACAAGATTGTTGACATTATTCGTTCAGTGTGAGCACTCAAAAATAACTCTTTTAGCGCTATATTTATCACCCTTTTCAATTTTGCTCCCATGTTACCATCATTTTAAATTTAAATCCCTTTCTGATATTCTTGTCTTTTATGCACTCTCCTTCCCTTTTGAAAGGTTCATTCATTATCAAAGCATGTCTGAAACTTTGAAATTTGTCTTCTCCAGATAGCCAAAAAAAAGAAAGAACATGTAACTAATTCAGAAGGAAACATCATCCCCTTACAAAAAGGAACAGCATCCCGATCCTCAAGCCCCAAAACAAATATAGTTGACCCCAAAAATACAACCCCTCCTCTCCACTAAAAAAAATTAACAGAACACAAAAAAACGTTATACCCCCCCCCCCCAATACCCTCCTTTCGCACAAAATGGAAGAGGAGCAGGTGATAAAAAACAAAGAATATAAAAAACCATACGTCAAAAGAAGCCCAGTCTATAAATGCAATCGCCCAATCTATAATCCTATGATATCAACAGCATTCATTGAAAGAGAGGGAAACTAACACAAGAGAGGCCTACCCACCTGCAATAGCGAGCTACATTGCGATAGGCTGCTCACAGATTCCTTCTCTGCTACAGAGAAAAAAAACAAAGTCCATCAGTGCTAAACTCTTGCTCATCTTCCACATTTGCCATTATCTCAATCATCAATGCTTTAATTGGTGAATAATAGATCCTTAACTGGCAAAATAGAGTGGAACATCACGCTTCTTGGAATCTTCTCAGAGAGAGAAAAGTGTTGCATCACTCAACCAGTTTCCAATCTGTAAATTACATGCTCTAACAACCCCAGGAACATATTTAAGGGAAATAACTGATGTAACGGAAGTTTAAAAAAAACATTTTTGTGAGTTATCTGGAAGATGTCAACTGAGGAGGCATTGTGTGTTCGCCCCATCTTGATCAAACTGCCCCAAACTCTTCTAAGATGTTGAAATGTTTAAACTAATACTTAGTTGAAAGACAAACTTCAACCTATCCCACTGACTGCAATTTTGCCGATTGATCTTTCTAAATTCCACACTCTGTTGATTTTGATACCAGAGGTGAAAATACCCTGGATTTGGTTTATAGTAACATAGCAGTTGAAGATTAAGCAGTTCCTTTGCCCACATTAGGGCAGATCATTTACCTGTTATCTAATTCCAACATAGAGTCCACTGATCAAACTGGCCAAACCAGGTCTGAGGCAACAAACCCAGCATTGCAGGATGGCTTTGAAAACATGAAATAGATTATGTTAAAAAGCGCTGGCTGCTACCTTTGTCAAGTACGTTAACATCGAGTAATATGTGGATTCTGAGACTAGGTACAAAAAGAAGTTCACGGAGAATGTTACCATCACAAAGTACATCCAAATGAGGCAAATCAGAAGCCATGGCTCACTGCAGAGGTCCATGTATGGCTGGGGGATCATGTTGCTACATTTAGATGGGGGGGGGGGCATAACAGCTTTCGGAGAAAGAAAAACTGTACTTTCCACTCCATCAGGAAGGTAAAATGGGAACATTCTCAGAGAATATAGAACCACTTCTGTGATACCAAAGGAAAGAAGCTCATGTGGCAGGGAATACGGATTACAGACAAATCTACCCTGTGCGTCAGTGACCAGGATAACTCACTCTCCAATAGGCTGTTTGTCTTTTATGACCAGTGTCATGCACAGAACAGAGTGCTGGTGAGAAAGACACAGCAGGGAGTAGATACTATATCTGGCTGAAAACTGTCCTCACTGGGTCTCAATACACCCTCCTCTAACTGGATCCTGGATTCTTAACTGACAGACCTCAGTTATTCTGTGTGGATGGCAACATCTCTAATCAAGTTACTCTGAGCACTGACGCTCCCCAGGGTGTGTTCGCAGGGTGCTGCTGATGCATTTGTGTCACAGGATTCAACTCAAACCATGTAATCCAGTTTGTGGATGACACAATAGTGGCGTGTCCTCAATAGCAACAATGAAGAGACCGAGTATAGAGATGAAGTGGAGCTGGTGGCGCACTGGTGTGACAACAACCAGCTAAGACTGAACGTACAGAAGACCAGAGAAATGATTGGGCACTGATCACTCCAAGGTGCTTGGCGTGTAAACATCTTTTGCTGCCAGCACACTAAGAAAGTGTAGAAAGAATTTCCTTTATAATGATCGACTTTTGTGCCCGAGAGATTCAGGGAGTTTAGTAACTGCCATCCGTGGCTGCTGGTGAATTCAGAGTATTTCTGTTCCATTCATGGAAGCAGTTAATGGATTGATAATTCTGAAATTGTGTTAATTTCAAAATCCATAAATTTTTATTCAAACAGACTTGCTCCTGAACAAGGACTAAACAGCATTTGTAGGAGGAAACCACCCACCACCAACCCCGTCCTGACCCCCACCAGGTCCTAAAGTCCATCCCAAAGAAAATTCTTTGTGCAGTTCCTTTGGGTGCCAGAAGCGAAAGATGTGAATGCATGCTCACATGAGAGGCAAACTCCCTCTGATTCCTCAATATCACCTCCCTGAATAAGAAGGCACAGCAGTACCTCCATTTCCAAAGGAGGGCCAGAAGCTTGTGGGGAGGACTGTGAGAATGGGGTCATAGCGGTCTCCCCACTCTCCATTGGGGATATATATCTGGACCGCAGCGTACATGCGGCCCTTAGTATTAATAATCATACCATCCATCCACCCAACATCCTCTTTGACGGATTTTCTACCATCAGGCAGGAGACTCTGATGCATTAAGACAAGAATGGTCAGGATGAGCGACAGTTTCTTCCCTCAGGACATTGGGCGGTTGAACTCACTGCCGTATTATATTTAAAGTGTAACTGGTTGATTCGTTCTGCAGCCAGCAATCTTTAATTTATCCATTTTACTTTGTGTATTTATACATAATTCATTTGCAGATTTTATTCTTACTTTCCTAATTTATTGTGTGTCATGTGTATGACTGTGCTTTACACACTGGCCCAGAGGAATGCTGTCTCATTTAATGGTATATATGCACATATTTCAATGACAAACTAGACTTGACAAACCTTAATCACCATTTCAGCCATACACTGCATCTACTTGTATTCAAACTGCTCTGTCCTCTGCCTTATCACTCCAGTTTTCCATTTCCCTGCCAAGGTAATTCAAACCCACCACAACAGCTCTAGCAAAGCTGCCCACAAAGAATTTTGTTCCCTGTGGGTTCAGGCCTGAAATGTCAACTGCTTATTCTTTCCAAAGATGTTGCCTGACCTGTTGAGTTCCTGCAGCATTTTGCATGCATTACTCTGTATTTCCAGCATCTTCAGAATCTAATGTTCATTTCAGGTCATGTCTTATTTAATTAAAATTTCCTCCTCATTCCATCCAAATTTAAAATTTGAATCCGAATCTTTCTCTAATGCACCTTGAATTGAAAATACACTCTTCTGAACCATCCCTGTATTCATATATAGCTCGATCAATCCAGATACAAGGGGTGATTGATAAGTTTGTGGCCTAAGGTAGAAGCAGTCAATTTTAGAAAACCTAGCACATTGTGTATATTATTGTGTATAGTTCTGGTCACAGAATTATAGGGAAATTATCAACAATATAGAGAGAGCACAGAGAAGATTTACCAGAATGTTACCTGGGTTTCAGCACCTAAGTTACAGGAAAAGGTTGAACAAGTTAGGTCTTTATTCTTTGGAGTGTAGAAGTTTAAAGGGGGACGATAGAGGTATTTAAAATAATGAGGGGGATAGAGCGAGTTGACGTGGATAGGCTTTTTCCATGGAGAGTAGGGGAGATTTAAACAAGAAGACATGAGTTTTGAGTTGGGGACAAAAGTTTAAGGGTAACACGAGGGGGGATTTCTTTGCTCAGAGAGTGGTAGCTGAGTGGAATGAGCTTCCAGTGGAAGTGGTAGAGGCAGTTACAGCATTGTCATTTAAAGTAAATTTGGATAGGTACATGGACAGGAAAGGAATGGAGTGTTATGGGCTGAGTGTGGGCCAACGGGACTAGGTGAGAGTAAGTGACCGCACGGCCGAGAAGGGCCGATATGGCCTGTTTCCGTGCTGTAATTGTTATGTGTAATTGTATGGTTTATTTTTCAATATAGTCCCCTCCTACATTTGCACACTTGCGGTGGTTGTGGAGCATATGAATCCTGGACCTCCAGAGAATACCCATAGCATGGGTGATTGATAAGTTTGTGGCCTAAGATAGAAAGAGATGTCATTATTATCTCCTTCTACCTTAGGACACAAACTTATAAATCACACCTTGTGTTCCTAAACTCAGAACATGTGGCAGAAAAAATTATAAATTTAGAAAACCGGTTTTTCAACCATCAACCAAACATCATGACATCTCATCCCTCTGCTGTTAGCACTCAGATGTTTTCTGGCTGATCTCTCGCCTTTCAATGAGATGTTGCCTGTGGCTGTTGTCAGACTTATCCAAAAGACTGCTGGCTCTACTCAACATGAGACATGGGACAATTAAATAATATACAAAAGGAGAGGAATGCATTTGCACTGCTGACATTTCAATTTTTGAATTTCAGTTTTTCATGCCCTAAAATTTCACTGTTTTGTTTTTAGTATTACTGTGAAAAAAGGAGCATGATATTTGAATTGATCTAAATCCATGTTGTAATATTTAGGTGAACGATAGATTGGGGCTGAATACTTCAACAAGTCTCTGTAGGTAGAGACAGTATAATTCTGAGAACATGAGCTGTGGAGTCCTTGAAAGTGAGTCCATAGGTTGTGGAATCAGTTTAGTATCGAGGTGAAAGAAAATATCCATGCTGGTTCAACTTCCTGATGGTTGAAGGGTAATACCTTTCCTTGATCTGATGCTATGAAACCCAAGGTTCCTTTACCTCCTGCTCAATGGCAGCAGCAAGAGAGCATGGTCTGGATGCTGGGATCCTTAATGATGGAATCTTCTTTATTGAATCAATGTTCCTTGTAGATGTTCTCAGTGGTGGGAAGGCTTTTCCTGTGATGGACAGAGTTGTATCCACCACTCTTTCTAGGCTTGGGAATTGGTGTGGGATTGGAACAGAGGAACCATTGAGTATCAGCCTAGGCTCGATGGTCTGGGGATGCTCTGCCCTCAGTGTGTTGTCTTCTTGCATAATGAGTACAGCGGCCTCAGGAGGAGGCTGAGTCCAGACAAAAATTCATTCTGGTCTCAATCACCACACTGACCACTAAATTAAATGACCACAGAGAAATTTCTCTGAGTAAATGTGGAGACAATAATTTGGTTTTAGATTAGGTTCATTGTCAATGGTGTCAATGTTTGGCATATAGTCAGTGGGCCAAGTGCCTATTTCTGTGTTGTAAGACTGCGGCTCTCTCCCTTCCACTCTCACTTCTACTGTGTTTTATTTTCTTGCTCTCCCCATCCCACCCCCAATACCTCACAGCATTCCAACCTGAGACCTTTCATCAAATATCACCAATATCTACGATGTGGAGACCCTCTGTTCTCACTATTCATATCCTATGGCAAACAGGAAAACAGAACGGGGCAGAAGTAACCAGAGGTGTGTTCCTCTTGCTCCGTGTGTGTTGCCATCTTGCGTCATGAGATGGAGGGGCCTCAGGTCACTCTCGAGCACAGTGTCATGCTTTCGTTCCACAAACTGATCCGTAGATTAAATAGCCACAGGAAACTGTCTCTGGGGGAAATGTGGAGGCAATAACATGCGATTAGTTTAGTATCAATGTCAATAGTGTTCAATGGCTGTCACCTACTCAGTAGGCCAAAATATTTGTTTCTGTGTTGCTGTGTTGTGTGACACTCTTTCCCTCGGCCTGAAATGTCAACTCTTTATTCTTTTCCACAGATCTTGCCTGACCTGGAGTTCCACCAGCATTTTGCCCCTGTTATTCTGGATTTCCAGCATTTGCAGAATCTCATATTTATGATTCACCAGGTCCTATCTTATTAGCATAAATGTGCCTTCCCCACCCCTTCAAATTTATAGCAAATATATATATATGGGCCTTGAGTGGCCCAATGTGAATCCTGACTTTTCGAACATTTGTGACAAGACCTCACAATTGCTGTCCACCTCTGCTTCATGCTAAATTGGCACAGCTTGTGCAATTTTGCCAAGAGCCGACGGTAGAAGGAGATGAGTTGTTAACTTCAAACTTTCTGCATTTTCACTCATAGAGTTGGAACTACATGCGCATATAACGAGAGCTGTACAACTCATCTCCTTCTACATTAGGCCACAAACTTACCAATCACCCCTGCTGTGGACCACCTGGAGGACCAAGACGCTCTTGTTACATGCAGGTCAACACTTTGAGTGATAATGCAGAAAGAGTGAAATTAATAACATCTTCTTCTACCTTAGGCCACAAAGATATCAATCACCCCTCTTATATAATTCCAAAACCCTGAGCTGAAGAGTCCTTGAAAGTGAGTCCATATGTTATGGAATCGGTTTAATATCGAGGTAAGTTAAGTTATCCACGCTGATCCAGCAGCCTGATGTTGAAGTGTAACAACAACTGTCCTTAATCTGGTGGTGTGAGACCTCAGGCTTCTGTATCTACTGCCAAAGAGCAACCCTGAGAAGAGAGCATGTTTGGATCGCGGGGATCCTTGATGATGGATGCTGCTTTCTTGTGTCTACGATCCTTGTAGATGGGCTCAAAGGTGAAGTAGGCCTCTCCTGGGAACTGGGCTGTATCCATAACTTTTCATAGGCTTATCGATTCTTGCGCATTGGTGTGAGACTAGGGCAGATTGACCAATGAGGAGCAGCCTCGATTTGATGGGTAGGGCAATGTCCTCTTGCTGCTAGTGTGCTGTCTTCATGGATCATGAGATGGAGAGGCGTCAGGAGATAATTTCAGAGCTAATTCCACACATTGATCAGGCAATCAAAGGACAACAGAAAAATACATCCAGGGGAATGTAGACAATATTGTGAGTTTAGTGTGGAATCAGTGACAATGGTACTTAATGGTCGGCATGTTCTCAGTGGGTCAAAGGACCTTTCTCTGTGTTGTCTGACTGAGACGATCTCTCCTCATCTCTCACTTCACCATTCTCCCCATCACTCCCTCAACACCTCGTTTTTTTTTTGAAAAACCCCTGTGTTCACAGTCTGTTCACATTCTGTGACACAGAAGAGTACAGGCCAGGATTAAGCTGTGGGATGTTCAGATTAGATCTGCAATGGCCCCAGAAGCAAGAGTAAATAATTTGGAATGTTTTACAGATAAACTGAATATTTTGACTGTTTGATATCCTTCTCTCCCACCTCTCTATCTCTCTTTCTCTGAAACTACACCCCACCCAATTTCAGGAACTCCTTTCACTCTGTCTGTGGGTGAATTTGCATTTGTGACTTTCAAACAAGTTATACCTGCGTGAGTTAAATAAACAGCCCTTTGCTCTCAATCTGTGTGTTTCCTGCTGCAAATGTTCTGTCAGATTGCAAATAAAAAGTGGTGTCAGATTAAAATGTGGTGTCAGACAGGATCAAAACATACAATTTTTCTATTCAAATTCCAGTAGCTGCAGACGTCAGAGTAAATTGTTAAGAAGGAATCTGTAAAAACAGATCACTTGGAACAAAAGCACATCTTTATGTACATCCTATGACTTAGGCTACGTCCACACAAGACCAGATAATTTTGAAAATTTCGCGTATAGACGGTTTCGCGTCCGCACTAGCGTATTTGAAAATACCTCCGTCCACTTTAAAATGGGTGTTTGGGCGAACCTTCCTACTGGACCTGTGCAGGACACATCTACAGAAAAACAAGCGACAAGCTTTGTGTCGAATTTCGACGGGAAAAACTGGAGCGCAGTTGTCCGGTTACAGTATACAAAAACTTGAAAAGAAACTGCTAAAAGGCGGACAGCTGTTGGTTCTCGCGCAGGAAGACTTGAAATTGAAAAAAATACTGGAGCGTATGAAGGCAACCGGCAGGGAGCTCATGGTACTAGTAGAGTGGGTGGGGAGAACCAATGGATGTTGTATAATTGGGTTTTCAAAAACTTTTAACAAGGTCCTACACAAGAGATTAGTGAACAAATTTAAAGCACACGGTATAGGCTTTTACTCGCTGTAATTTAGCTCCTGGCACAACATCCGATCACACATTCCTGGGGTCAGATAC
>NC_082715.1:165742390-165831643 GCF_030144855.1 Hypanus sabinus
GGTTTTTATTTTGCCCAGTTTTGGGGGAAGAATATTTTGAAGGAGGGTTCCGGTGACGTCATTGCCCAGAATGGTAGCTTAAGTCAATAGCTCCTCCGGAAAAACACATATTTTGCCCGTTAATCCATCAAATATAAGATCTTCCGAAAATATCTGAATTAATAACGGGGGCAAGAATGGGGAAAAATAATGGAGATATAAAAAGCATCACTGCGGAACCTGTGGAGCGAGCGGCTCTCCCACCCGAACGCGTGGTAGCAAGGCTGAAGATGGGCGTCGTTAAGGCGAAGGGGCAAATATGGTAAAAGTTCTGGAAGAGTTACGGGGATTCCGAAAGGATGTAAGAAAGCAACAAAATGATATCAAGTCAGAGCTCGCCAATGTCAATCAAAGAATAGCGGTGGCCGAGACACGAAGTGACAAGGTGGGAGATCGCGTGCGAAACGTGGAACGGATACTAAGTAAGACGATAAAAATATTAACTCAACAAGAAAGTAAACTGCTTGACCTGGAGGGAAGATCACAGTGGAAAAATATCAGGATGTTCACAATGTTCACAGAAGATCACAATGTTCCCGAAGGAGCGGATGGTTTGTCTATGATGGAGTTTGTATCGAAGTTGATGCGGGACGCGCTAGAGATTCGTTCGACTATGGAGCTTGAAATTGAGAGGGCGCACCGTGCGCTCATCCCGAAGCCTAATGGAGATAGAGATAAGCCTCGCTCAATAGTAATTAGATTCCTTCGATACAATACCAAGGCAGAGATTCTACAAAAGGCCTGGGGAAAAAGGAGTGCTTTTGGACAGGAAATTAAAATATTTCGATGAAGATTATTCCCCCCCCCCCCCTTGGCGGTCCTGCAGAAACATAAAGAATGCTTTGAAGTAAAGAGAATATTAAAACTAGGAAAGATTAGATTCCAAACTCCATATCCTGTTAAATTGCGAGTCTTTTATGAAGAAGGGATGCCACTATATCAGACAGTGGAAGATCCGACTACAGAAATGAAGACCCGAAGTTTGCCCGTCAGCGTGATCAAACAACGTTTCCTCTAGCTCAACCCAGGGTCATCTACCAGAGACCTCAGCCTTTGAATCACACCTTCGTTGCCTTTTTTTATTATTTGCATTTCTTGGTTCTTATTTGTTTCAAGGAGTAGATCAATTAAGTTTTATTCTGCTAATTTCAGTGCTATATTGACAGATAAACACATATGGCTAAAGACAAAGTCAAATGTAATTCTTTTAATGTCAATGGGCTATTAAATCGAATCAAACGTAGTAGAATTCTATCCAGAATGAAAAAAAACACGAACAAGCCCACGTAGTATATTTACAGGAAGCTCACTTAAGCGACAAAGAGAATGGAAAACTAAAGAGAACGGGCTTCACAAATTTGTTTTTCTCCTCATATAAATCAGGACATAGGAGAGGAGTTTCTATTTTTATCTCAAGCAAACAATTCGAAATGGGATATAAGGAGGGGAGATTTATTCTGTTAACGGGGAATATGGACGTAAATTCAGATACTCAATTGAATATATACACAACCCCAGGAAGGGATGTTAGTTTCTTTCAGAAAATTACTAACATTTTGCTAATGGAGACAAAAGCTCTCCTGATATGTGAGGGAAACTTAAATTTACAATTACAACCAAAGTTAGATTCTTCCAATAGAAAAACCTATGAAACAAAATCCTTACATAAGAAAGTTAATACACTTTTTGAGGATGTTGGTTTAATTGATATATGGAGGGACCTTTTCCCCGACAGAAGGGATTACACTCATTATTCTGCCCCCATTCTGTATATACAAGAATAGACTATTTCCTAACATTTGGAAAAGACAAAGACAAAATAAACACCTGTGGATTTGGGACAATAGATATAAGTGACCATACACCTATATACTTATATGTTGATTTTGACCCACAACTAAAGAATAATATTTGGAAACTAAATTCAAGTCTACTCAATGATCCCTACTGTAAGGAACAAATTAATAAAGAAATTGGTCGTTACTTAGAATTCAATGCTAATGGTAAGGTTTCACCTCCCATTCTATGGGATACTCTGAATGCTGTTTTAAGAGGGAAAATTATAGCAATATCTTCATGTAAGAAAATAATAAGGAATAAAACATTAGAGGAATTACAAAGTAGGCTGAAGGAACTAGAAAAAAAAACACAAATTGAATTTGGCCCAGGATGCATTAGAGGAAATTAAAGAAAAAAGAATGAAATTAATAGTTTCCCTACGCATGAAATCAGGAAGTATTTAATGTTTCTGAAGTACAGACATTATGAAAATGGATCAAAAGTCTGTGAAAATACTGGCGTGGGAACTGAAAAAAAGTTAGCAGAAAATACAATTCATAGAACTAGAAATACAAGAACAAAAATGATAAAAAAAATAAGCTAAGTGACATTCAAGAAGCTTTTGATGTGTTTTTCAAAACTCTATATTCCAAAGTTTCCAGAGAAAGCAGAACCCAAATTTACAGCTTCTTGAATTTTCTAGAGTTATGCACTTTAAGCGAAAAACAAAATATAATGTTGTCAGCTGACACAACTGAAGTTGAACTAAAAGCTGCAATTAGTAGGGTTAAATTAGGCAAGTCACCAGGATAAGATGGGTATCCAGCACAGCGGTACAAGGAATTTAAAAATGACCTAATTCCTGTCTTACTTCCAACACTGAACTGGGCATAAAAAAAGCACAAATGCTACGCAGCTGGAAGGAAGCGATAATCTCAGCTATATCAAAAAAAGGCAAGGATAAAATGGAATGCGGGACATTTAGACCAATATCCTTTCTTAATGCAGATTATAGATTATTTACCTCTATCATGGCCAAACGATTAGAGGAGTTTCTATCCATACTGATACATAACGATCAGACAGGTTTTATTCAACAGCGCCAAACACAAGGCAATATACGAAGAACACTTCACATTATGGATCATATGCAAAAAAAATAAAATAAAATAAAATCGAAGCAATAGCGATAAGCGTGGACGCTGAAAAGGCATTTGATTCGGTTAAATGGATTTTTTTAACGGAGTTTTACATAGATTTGGTTTCCATGACACTATTAATAAAACTATACAGACACTATATGACAACCCTACTGCTAGGATTAAAATTAATGGATATCTATCAAATAGTTTTACCCTCGAAAGGGGTACGAGACAGGGTTGTGCATGGTCACCACTACTCTTCACATTATATGTGGAACCATTAGTTCAATACTTCAGACAGAATGACGATATCGTGGGAATTACTGTTAAATGGACAGAGAGTAAATTGGCTTGTTACACGGATAACATTTTGATCTATCTAGGGCAACCAACATACTCTTTATCTAAAGCGATGCAATTCTTTGAACAATATAGTCAATTATCAGGATACAAGATCAACATAGATAAAACTCAATTACTTACATATAACTAGAGCCCACCAACAGAAACTGAAAGTAGATATCCCTGGATATGGCAAACAGGGTCTTTCAAATATTTGGACATCAGTATACCAAAACATTTGGCAAAATTATCAAAATGCAGTTTTCAGCCTCTGTATAAAATAAAATAAAATAAGCAAGATATAACAAGATGGAACCTAATTCCTTTCTTTAATCTCAGTTCAAGGATTGAATCTATTGAAATGAATATACTGCCCGGACTATTACAAAGTATATCTCTTTCAGACCCCACCAGTAGAGATTAATCAAAATCAACTCAATGAATGGAACAAAATGTTAACAAAAAATAACCCTACTAAGCAAGAAAAGTGAGAAAAATAAAACCCATTGAGGGCACAACCCCGGAGCCATGCGTCAAATAGAAAGCTTCTAAAAATGAACATCAAACCGCCAACAAGGAAGAAAGATATATCAAAAACAAAAAATTACACTGATATTGTGGAGGAAATCTGTCAGTTAACTGAAATGATAATAATGAGCAAATGGGCCCCATCTCTTCTCAAAATCAAATAAAGGTTCAAAGGCTCGACTTCTAATTTTCTTCAAGCGAATACACAGCATCACTTGAGAGAACCGTTGTGAGAAAGTAAGAGCTGATATATCCTTCCATTTCCACAAGATGGCCCACCTAGCTAACAATGTAGCAAACACAATAATATGCTGGTCAGACACAGAAATACCATGGACATTTTGAGGAATTATTCCAAAAAGCATAAAATTTTTCAATCTTTAAGGTTATTTCTTTTTTGCGAGGCATTGTAAGTGTTGTTACTTTGATGTACCTGTGTTATTTTTGAATAATAACAATAATAACAATAATAAAACGATTTGAAAAGAAAATGTTAACAAATATACTTGGCAAGATAAAGGGCCTGGAGTTCGTCTCAAAACTTTGCAATTAGGCAAGGAAAACGTGGGGGAATAGAGCGTACCTTCTCTTAGAGATTATTATTTTGCAGCACAGTTGGGAGCTGTGATATGCTGGTGCAACCCATCATATGACGCTCAATGGAAAAAAACATTGAACAGCGTACTTCCCATTCCCATCCAGGCAATTTGGCTGATAACAACCCACAAAGGTACATAAATGCTATTAATAACCTATGGGTGAAATTGACTCTTAAATATAGAAAACTATATAAAAATAGAAACGAGAGGGAGATATTGCAATTCTTAAATGGTGTGCCTATGACTAGAAATTTACGCTAATAAACTGGATGCTAGATTTCAGGACTGGGGGAAAACTAAAGGAATAACAGATTTTTGCAACATAATGAAAGAAGGACCACTGTTCAGTTTTGAAATGCTTAAAGAGAAACACTTATTAGAAAAAAAACAAGACTTTTATCAGTATTTACAGATGCGACAATATGTTAATAGGACTTTAAAAATGTAACCAAGGCAAGTACATGTCTGGAGCTATATAGAAAAGCATATAATTCAGATAATTATTAGAATCATTCCAAGCGTGTATAAGGGTTTGTCAAATCTGAAAACACATTCGACTTCATACATTAAAACAAAAGATAGGGGGGAGAAGGAAGGAGGGATAATTATATCTGAGGAAGAATGGACAATAATATGGAGGTATCAATGGAAGTGTACCAGTTCACAGAAATGGAGGGAGTTTGGATGGAAAAAATTATAAGATATTTTATTACATCCTCTCAGAAAACCCATTATGATAGTAACCTCCCTGTTTGCTGGAGAAATAGTGGAAATCAAAATGCAACCGTTATCGTATTTTGTTGGAATGCCCCGTTATCAAAGTCTATTGGAGTGGGATACGCAATGCCCTACAAGACGTCTTTAAATGTGAAACACCCTTAGAAAGTAAGACCATGTATTTTGGATATATACCTCAAGAATGGTTGAAAACAGCTAAATATTTAATGAGTATGCTATTGGTGGCTGGTCAAAAGACTCTTACTAGGAAATGGTTATCACAGAGCAGCCCAACCTTAAATGCTTGGATGGAAATTACAAAATGGAGAAGATAACAGCATCTGTTAATCATAACAATTTGATTCATACTGGGAAAATGGTTTAACTACGTAACACCTCATCGGCCTGATTTTATTCTCACACATCAATGAATATGCTGTAAAACACTCCCTACTTGTACATAGTTTTCTCCTTTCGCTTGTCCTTCCCTCTCTTTTCTATAAGTGTATTATCTCAGGTAAATATTATGTGGAGATTTATGGCATATACGACTATATTATATATATATATATACACACAATATCTGAAATGCATCTTATGGAAATTTTTGCTTGCTAATTTACTTCAATAAAAAATAAATTGCAAAAAAAAGAAGAATGCTTTGAGGACTAGTTACGAGGCTTCATCTCAAAATAAGATGGAACTTCCCAGCTTTTAATTGGCCGGAGACGCATCGGATCGCAGGGGTTAAATTAGCAGGGTTTACTGGAGATTCAGTGTCACTCCACCCCGTAGCTTTGAGTTTAGTGGTTACTTGTTTTCTGCAACCGCTGCTGCTCGGGGGGGGAGGGGGGGAGAGAGAGAGAGGGAGAGAGAGAGAGAGAGAGAGAGAGAGAGAGAGAGAGAGAGAGAGGAGAGAGAGAGAGAGAGAGAGAGAGAGAGACAGACAAGACAGAGACAGAGAGAGAGAGAGAGAGAGAGGGGAGAGAGGGAGAGAGAGAAAGTGAGAGGGAGACGAGAGAGGAGCGAGAGAGAGGGGAAGAGAGAGAGTTAGAGAGGTAGAGAGAGGAGAGAGAGAGAGTTAGATGGAAGAGGGGGAGAGAGAGAGAGAGAGAGAGAGACTGGGAAAGCTGCTGGAACTTCGGTTTGTTGCTGTCATCGTAAAACGGGGAGTTCCACACTCCCCCGGGCCTAAACTCTTGGGTTGATCATCGGACGCTTGCACAACGACGTGTAATCCATAGGTATGGATTTGTTGGAGTATCCTGGGTATCACTTTCGTTGGCCCTTACCTGGAATCGGGGTGTTCTGTAGTAACCACTTGAAGATGTTATTCCTGTGACTGTTACCTGGTGATATTTCCAAGTGGTTTTCCGGAAGCAATCGACGGACTGGATCTTCGACCACTGTTACTTATTTTTACCAGCGTCGAACCTGCGACTCTTCATATCGCCCTCTCTCTACGTACTTCTATGCGGATTACAAATCTCTGTCCCATCGTTTTATTCCGTGGATTACTGAATCTTATTAATTTGCCGTTTTAAGACTTTAATAACTGTTCCTGACCTTGATAGTTTGGAACACACACACAGTTACTACATTATAAGTAGATACCAGTAAAGATAGTGGTTTTAACATTAAAACCCAACTCAGTGAATAATCTCTTGCTGCTGGTAAGTCACGAAATCGTAACAGATCCCAGCATCACGTTCATTTCTTTGGCATTTCGTGAACCGGGAGATTGACAATTGTTGCACTCTTTGTTTAGGTTGAGTTAAATTCAGATTCTGCTATACAGACTGGGATGTGGGAAATTAGAGTTCAGATTATCTTTTTGTGTCAGAGTATCAGAGGGCAGACTGGGTTCAGGGACCTGGATATGGGAAGCGAGCGTTCAGGTTATCATTTGTGGTCAGGGATGTGGGGAGTTGGAGGTCGGATTAGAGTTTGAGGACTCAGGATGTTTTTGGCCGGAAATGTCGACGCCTTCGCATTTTCCTGCTGAGTTCCTCCAGCATTCTGTGTGTTGCCTATCTGAGCCTCTGGAAATTTTAATCGTTTCCATTTGTTTGCCTCTCGTTCCCCTAAGTCCCATGGCTGGAAAACCCCTCCCTATAACACATGTCAGCTTCTCCTGCCAACATCTTCGTAAACCTTTTCTGCTCGCTCTCTCTCAATTGCACACACACACGCACGCACTCTCTCTCTCTCTCTCTCTCTTTCGTTCTCCGAATCTTCCTTCCCACCCCGACACATGCACCTCACTCAACCAATCTCTCCTGTCACTCCATCACAAGCACTTCCCTATCACTCTCCGTTCTCTTGTGGTCCACACTCCTACTGCTCCCAAAGGCTCCGCTTAATAGGACAACGGCCCGGGAATAATAGCATTCAGACTGGATGGTGAATAACAAGATCTGGAGCCAGGATCAGATACACTGCGGGTGGAAGTGGGTTGCGCTCAGCGCGCGGCTTTATTAATGAACTGAAGCACCGAGGTGACCGGATAGTTCACGGCGTTGATCACCTGCGCCCTGAATTTCGACTGAGTCACCACATAGATAAATGTGTTCGTGCACAAGCTGAAATTCCTCAGCACAACCCCAAAGTCGTGAAATATCCATTCAGAATCATTAAAATTGAAACCAATTCCTCTGACCTGATAATATATGAAATTCACAACGCAGGTCATCCACAGGAGGATGAAGTTGCCGGAGAGGGTGAAGAGTAAAACCATAGACCTCCTCCTGCTCTCCATCTCCGGGTCACTGCGGTTTCTCCGCCTTGCTGTGACCCTTCAGCCCCTGACGGACCCGACTGGCCACTAAAATATGCCTGACTGTCAGAGCGTTGAGGAGCAGGATCCCAGCGGAAAGGGGAGGAGCGGAAGCAAAACCGTATCGAGCCAAGCGTATCCCAGCCACTCAGAGTCCGTGAAATAGTTGTCCTTGATAGCGCAGAACCACGGTACATTGTCGATGATCACTTTGGGCTCCCAGAGGAAGTATCGGGGAACGTTGTTCAGAAAGGACAGGAACGCCGGTTGTTGTTAGAACCACAGCCGCAGTTTTCCCGGTGCAATATCTTGTTTTCAACTTCGGACAGCAAATGGCGACAAATGCGATCAAAAGTGAAAATGACGGTGAACCAGACAGAACAGTAGGTGACTACGAGAACCTCAGTCCCTCGATAGCACTACACACAGGGGTGATGTTCAGATACCTCCACATAATGTAATACTTTTCTTATCCCGATACAAAATGACCTCGAAGACAATAGTCAAGTAGATCAGCCGCTGCCATGGCCACCAGGTAGCAAGTGGTGCAGGTAGAGAGGCCGCACTTTCCCCGGGACAGGATCACAATCGTAACTAAATTCACTGGAGAGATAGAGAGAGTGAGTGAGACAAAGGGAGGGAGGGAGGGATAGAGAGAGAGAGAGAGAGAGAGAGAGAGAGAGACAGAGAGAGAGAGAGAGAGAGAGAGAGAGAGAGAGAGAGAGGAGAGAGAGAGACAGACAGAGAGAGAGAAGAGAGAGAGAGAGAGAGAGAGAGAGAGAGAGAGAGAGAGAGAGAGAGAGAGAGAGAGAGAGAGAGAGGAGAATAGAACCGAACAGAACACAACGCTGGGCATTACTGAACACATTCTGTGGGAATTAAAATGGCATCAATTTTCACCTGAAATCAGGATTACCGGAGTCCGGAACGGCTGCTGACCTGCTTCCTGGTGTGAAGATAAAACATGTGGCGAATCATCGAGGTGAAAATAAAAACAACGAGCGGCATGAATATCAACTGGCGCGGTGTCAAGCCCGATTCCAGTCACTATGTAACCGTGCTCGACTAGGCCTCCAGAAACTCGCCATTTCATGGGGCTGCGGAGGGACCCGGAGAGAGGTAACGCACACGAAGTACTGCGGGGGGGGGGGGGAGGCTCGGCAGCTCGAGCAGCGGCCACAGAAGTGAACAAACACTGAAGGCTTCGGGCCGAGACTCCTCTTCAGGACGAAGGGCTGCCCTAATTTACGACGAGTTTTAGAGGGAAAAGCAAGGTTAACCCAGAAACCAGAGGCTTGGGAGCCTTCATTAATGGATTAATTCTACAGCGCAGTTCAATCGACATCATCCGTCAGCAGATCCTTGGACACTGCTCAGGTGCTCAGGACGCAATGATTGACCAACAGGCAGTGGAACCCAACTGTGCGAGACACCACAGGAGACATGCGACTTCGGGCCACTAATTCAATTCGATGAATAACTCAGAAATAGTGAACTTCACTGGATTAAACCCTCTCCAGCCTCATCTTCGGGATGATCGTCATTCTCCAGCATCGCGATGCAAATCCGGACACAATCCCCTCTCACAGCTTCCCGGAGAGCTGTCCGTCCCCACCACTGGTCAAACACTGGACACAATCCCCTCTCACAGCTTCCGGAGAGCTGTCCGTCCCCATCACTGGTCAAACACTGGACACAATCCCCTCTCACAGCTACCCGGAGAGCTGTCCGTCCCCATCACTGGTCAAACACTGGACACAATCCCCTCTCACAGCTTTCCGGAGAGCTGTCCGTCCCCATCACTGGTCAAACACTGGACACAATCCCCTCTCACAGCTACCCGGAGAGCTGTCCGTCCCCATCACTGGTCAAACACTGGACACAAGCCCCCAGTCACAGCTTCCCGGAGAGCTGTCCGACCCCATCACTGGTCAAACACTGGACACAATCCGCTCTCACAGCTTCCCGGAGAGCTGTCCGTCCCCATCACTGGTCAAACCCTGGACACAATCCCCTCTCACAGCTTCCCGGACAGCTGTCCGTCCACATCACTGGTCAAACAGTGGACACAATCCCCTCTCACAGCTTCCCGGAGAGCTGTCCGTCCCCATCACTGGTCAAACACTGGACACAAGCCCACAGTCACAGCTTCCCGGAGAGCTGTCCGTCCCCATCACTGGTCAAACACTGGACACAATCCGCTCTCACAGCTTCCCGGAGAGCTGTCCGTCCCATCACTGGTCAAACCCTGGACACAATCCCCTCTCACAGCTTCCCGGACAGCTGTCCGTCCACATCACTGGTCAAACAGTGGACACAATCCCCTCTCACAGCTTCCCGGAGAGCTGTCCGTCCCCACCACTGGTCAAACACTGGACACAATCCCCTCTCACAGCTTTCCGGAGAGCTGTCCGTCCCCATCACTGGTCAAACACTGGACACAATCCCCTCTCACAGCTACCCGGAGAGCTGTCCGTCCCCATCACTGGTCAAACACTGGACACAATCCCCTCTCACAGCTTTCCGGAGAGCTGTCCGTCCCCATCACTGGTCAAACACTGGACACAATCCCCTCTCACAGCTACCCGGAGAGCTGTCCGTCCCCATCACTGGTCAAACACTGGACACAAGCCCCCAGTCACAGCTTCCCGGAGAGCTGTCCGTCCCCATCACTGGTCAAACACTGGACACAATCCGCTCTCACAGCTTCCCGGAGAGCTGTCCGTCCCCATCACTGGTCAAACCCTGGACACAATCCCCTCTCACAGCTTCCCGGACAGCTGTCCGTCCACATCACTGGTCAAACAGTGGACACAATCCCCTCTCACAGCTTCCCGGAGAGCTGTCCGTCCCCATCACTGGTCAAACACTGGACACAATCCCCTCTCACAGCTTCCCGGAGAGCTGTCCGTCTCCATCACTGGTCAAACACTGGACACAATCCCCTCTCACAGCTTCCCGGAGAGCTGTCCGTCCACATCACTGGTCAAACACTGGACACAATCCCCTCTCACAGCTTCCCGGAGAGTTGTCCGTCCCCATCACTGGTCAAACGCTGGACACAATCCCCTCTTACAGCTTCCCGGAAAGCTGTCCGTCCCCATCACTGGTCAAACACTGGACACAATCCCCTCTCACAGCTTCCCGGAGAGCTGTCCGTCCCCATCACTGGTCAAACACTGGACACAATCCCCTCTCACAGCTTCCCGGAGAGCTGTCCGTCCCCATCACTGGTCAAACACTGGACACAAGCCCCCAGTCACAGCTTCCCGGAGAGCTGTCCGTCCCCATCACTGGTCAAACACCGGACACAATCCGCTCTCACAGCTTCCCGGAGAGCTGTCCGTCCCCATCACTGGTCAAACACTGGACACAATCCCCTCTCACAGCTTCCCGGAAAGCTGTCTGGTCAAACTCTGGTAAAGGTGTCATTGAAGACACGATAAGCGTTCTTGCCGATCCCTTGTGCCGGAAGAGAGAGGCGTTTTGTCTCGTTTGTCATTAAATATGAAAAAATCAGCATGTCGAATTGACAATATTGATATTACTGACAGATATCTGGGGAATGATCATCAAGTTGGAAGCTTGCAAAATGATCAGAAACAGGATCACAAGGGTTAACGCGCCGGGATACCGAATATAAAGTCTGCCCACTCACCGGGAATTCCGACGGCACCAATGAGTATGTACAATATTTTCTGCACAATCCTGTAACTAGCCAACATTGAAGCCATTTTCTCTGTCCAGCGATTCGTGTGCGACAGGCGATCTGTCGGAATCAAATATTAAGGCAACCTACACCGAGCGTTTTTAATACCATTTAGTGATTCTGCAGGGACATATTCTGACAGATTTAGAGATGAAGCTGCCTAAGTGATTTCGAAACTGATTACATCAGACATGTGCAATCCCCACGGTGGCGGATTGTGATTAATTTAGCGAATTAATGGTAAAACTGCAAACAATGGGAATGCGATGATACTGAGGTGTGTGCGTTGGGAACGGCATTCTTCCAGCAAATCACACATTGTTTCAAAAACCATCAAGCCCAGTTCGCATCTCTTATTTTGTCCAGCGGTTGAGGGATTTGTTTATCAGCTTGACTAAGATTAACCGGCCGCTCCACTCTGACTCTCCACCAACTGAAATGCATCTCATCTGAATGCAACCTCAAACACGAAAACAATCGACAGATGCTGGAAATCAAATCAACATACACTTTTTAATTCTACTTGCAATGCAGTCCATGGCTTCCTTAGCTTGCCGCGATGATTCCACTCTCAAGCTGAAGAACCAAAACTTTATATTCCATGGCAACACCTGATACCGTGAACATTGATTACTCGGACTTCTGATAATCGCTCTCACCCTTCACCATTCCCCATTCCCGTCTCCCTCTCTCGCCTTACCTGCCCACCAACTCCCTCTGTTTCTCCACCCACGTCTCTTTCTCCCATGGTTTTTTACCGTCTCCCATCAAATTTTCCTTCTACAGCTATTTACTTCTTTCACAAATCAACTTCTCAGCTCGTTACTTTTCCCTTCCCCACTCTCCATTTCACCAATCACCGACCGCCTTGTAAGTCCTCTTCCCTTCCTTCAACTTCCTTACTCTGACATTTCTAGTTTCGCAGGACTGATGAAGGGTTTCGGTACAAAATGTCTGATATTGACTTTTCCATAGAAGCTACCTGGCCTGCTGAGTTCCTCCAGTATTTTCTGCGGGTTGCTTTGAATGTAACCTCATAGTTCCTTCCCGATTATCAGAAGCTAAACTCAGGCTATCTCTGGAATACCAAAGATTCCTCTGGGTTAAAGACACGTCTACGTTCATCACCATTGAAATACATGTTTGCTCCGTAAACGAAACATCGCTGCCTTCTATTAATCTTGCTTCTACATGGAACAGAAAACGCTAAAACACAGGACAGACACTTCAGCCCACAGTGTCTGTGCCAACCATGATGAGAAATTAAACGGATCTTCGCTAATTATACATGATCCGTCTCCCTACATTCCCTACCTGTCCGTGTGTTAGCCCTCACAACATTAACCGTGGACATTGGGGCCTCTCTTCTCAGATGCTTTTAATCATTTGTGTTAATTAGTTGCCCCCCCCCAAAAAAAAAGGTGCCTGAATAGTCGGAGCTGTTGCATCAATTGCATGTAATTCCACTGGAAATATGTACTTCAAAGGAACAACTTGTCAGACATAAAACATTGAAGTAAATTCTTGTTGCTTGTAAAATTGTGCTGAATCACCTACTGTTACCAAGTTCCTCCATATTATAAACTCGTGATGTAGTTTGTGCCTGGAGGTCTCTACAGAGAGCATCGAAAGCAAAATGCCTGTCTGTGGTGATGAGTAAACACTATCAGCACTAACCTTACCAGGACCGATCCTGATCCCTTCTCCGTGGTTCGCAACCTCAGCAGTCTAAGCTGGGGCTGAGTGTGTATTAATAGCACCCTGAACCTGGCCAGGACCCACCCAGAATCCTACTCCATGACTGGCAAAGTCAGCAGACTAAGCTGGGGGTTCAGTATGTATTAATCAGCACACCGAAAGTGCTAAAGAACACGCCGGAGAGCTGGAGAGGCGGAGAAGGAAGTACAGTTGTCGATGTGTTTACGTCGTGAGAATGTATGCTCCGCCTGCGCCATGTGTCCTTTTTCATCAGGACCCACCCAGAACCCTACTCCGTGACTTGAAACCTATAAGCTAGGGGTGAGTATGTATTAATAATAACACACGGACACGACGGAGATTGGAGAGGCGGAAAATAGAGGCTGATGTGTGTACGCCACTGGGTGTGCGTCTCATTGTTTGTGTTCTGTGTGTGTTTGAGAGAGAGAGAGAGAGAGAGAGAGAGAGAGAGAGAGAGAGAGAGAGAGAGAGAGAGAGAGAGAGAGAGAGAGAGAGAGGGGGGAGAGTGAGAGGGAGAGAGAGACAGAGAGAGCGAGAGCGAGGGGGGGGAGAGAGAAAGAGTATGTGTGTGTGTCTCTGTATGTGACTCTTCGCGGCTGTTGTGCGTCTGTAGGATTTCGTTGCGAATCTGATCCTGTCTGTCTCGGTTCTTGCTGGTTTCTGTGTCTGTTTGCTTTTTCGTATGCAGATCTGTGTGTGTTAGTGTGTAATACTGTGCATGCTTGTCTGTGTTTGGTGTGTATATATGTGTATCTGTCTGTGTGTTAGTTTGTGTATATCGGAGTGTGCGTACCGTATGTCTGCGCGCGGATGTGTGTATGTGTCGGTCTGTATGTCTGAGTGCGCGCGTCAAACTGCGGCTGAGTATTTTGGTGTGTTTGTGTTGGTGTCTGCTGCTAAATGTGTAGGTGCTTTAGGACACAGGCATTTAAGAAACTCAGACACAAACACACACAAAAATATGGCAGAATTGTAAATCTGCCTTACGCAGGCATTGCCCAAAACTGAGTGAGTGTGTGAGAAGGGGGCTAGTGAAGAGAGATTGTACAAGACCAATGAGAACATTTCAGGAGATGCAAGCTTCAGTGGCTGAGATGGGAGAGCATGCGCATACGGCAGCTGTTGTCTGGGTGTTTCACCAGTCGCAGATTTATGGGAGAGAGACAAAGGAAAACACTGTTGAAAAAGAAATTCACCTGCACTCCCGGCCAGAGTTTCCACAAGGAGACTGGGGTGAAAGAGACTCTGATACGGAGACAGAAACTGAGGCGGAAATGGTACAAGAGGGAGACTGTTGTGCGCAACAGATAAGTGGAAGTCTGGGAGGAGCGATATTGTGGCAAAGAGACTGAGGAACGTGTGCGTGACTCGGGTAGGAGAAAGAGAGCGTAGGAGGGAGTAATAGGGTGAAAAACGGAGTGCAAATTGTACCGGAAGAGAGAGAGAGGGAGAGGGTGAGAGAGACTGGGAGGGAGAAAGGCAAGACGAAAGAGAGACAGAGAAAAGGACTGGGCAGGGAATACCGGGGTGTCAGTGACATGGAGGGAGAGGGAGACACGGGGAGAGAGAGAGTGAGACGGGGGGGGGACTGGAGGATGAGCGAGACAGGAATTAAACCAAGTACTAAGAGAGGTACGAGAGAGATTGTGGAATGAGAAACTGTGCTAGGAATATGGGGCGAGAGTGAGTAGGGAAGAAAGAGAGAGGAAGGATTAGGGAGGGTGCGAGATGTGGGAGAAGACGGGAGAAAAGAGGGAAGACAAGAGAAGACGGAGAGAGGGACGGAGGAGTGAGAGTGTTTGGGGAGAGGCGTGCCAGGAGGCAACGCTGACAGATCGGGAGAGAAGGCCCTGGGTGGTCAGGGAGGTCGGATTGATGGGAGAGATTTCGGATGGGTAGACAGATCAGAGTGAGGGAGGGAGGCCTAAGATAGGGCTGGGGAGGCACCGGTCGGGTGGAGAGAGGTGGGATAGAGACTGTGAGGAGGGGCAGGGCACTTATTGTCGTTGGGAAGAGCGAGATAGGGGTGTACGGAGAGACAACGGGGCAAGAAAGAGACCGGGGTTGGGCAGAGAGACAGAGGATACGAAGACTGTGGGAGCAGGGTGTGTGGGGAAATGAGAGTCAAAATCCAGAAAAATGTACCGTGATGTTCTAGAGGGCTTTAGGCTTTACATCACGCTCAGCATTCTGGGATTTCAGTGGCACCGTTTTAAAGTGCTTCCGAATCTTTCAACCCTTCAGGTCTCGCAAACTCCTTCCCTTTAACCCACTCCTTCCAACCCGATTCAGGATCTCCCACGCATCAAACATTCTTCACCACCATCGCCCCCCCCCCCCACCCCCGACCTCCAACGTCTCTGTCTGTGGCTGAAATTTCCGAATATAAAGTTTACAAGGCTGTATGTTGCTTTAGCTTTGTGACATTGCGGGGTTCTCCGTTTTCCAATCGTGCTTGGCACTACCTCTCCTTAGAAAGAGAACACAGCTGCACAAATGAGATGAATGCAAGCGGATGAGCCACAAATCATGAAAACAACATTAAGAACTAATTCCATTTTTCGCTCAAGGTTTCACACACTTCTCTGCACCGAGATGTAAAGGCAATCTTTTTACCTGCAACTCAGTTCCACACATATGGATTCTCTATGATATCATGTTAAATAAAAGATTCGCCAACTGAAGTCTGATACTGAACTTATTTTCAAACAATGTCTGGCAAATTGGTTTCCTCGATCAGGATCCCGACAAAATATCGTTCCCGCTTGAGTTGCGACTGACTGTCTTTCCTTTGCAGGAGCAGGTAAGTAGATTGAAGGCGGATGGGAAGTAGTAACAGTAAAGTTGATCAGGAATGCCGGGGAGAGAGTTCCCTGTAAAGATAAAGATGAAAGCCAGTTAAGTAGATTGTAGGAAGTAATGATAAGTAATGGTAGGAAAGGTGCTGAGAGAAATTCGGGGAGAGTTTTCTCTGTAAAGGTAAATAAGAAAACGAGAAAAAACAGCAGAAAGTTGAACGAGTAACGAACTCCCTGGGAGATTCGCTCGTGCCGCCAATTTCCCCTGGTGATCATGTCTGGTACGAAAGCGGTTATGGAAGACATGTGATTCCTTTTACCAGTGTCGTGTGCGGTTGGACTCGACGTCGGTGGCTTTATGGGGGACTGTTGATTTAAAGCAAATTAAATATTTTAAACAAGCTACGACGGCAATATGATGATATAAATACGTATTTTGATTTATGCACTTTACTGTTGTTTATTTGTGCGTGGCTCATCGGAAGATGTTGCCCTTGATTTCATAAGTGGTTTTGTGTGTGTGTGTGTGTGTGTGTGAGAGAGAGAGAGAGAGAGAGAGAGAGAGAGAGAGAGAGAGAGAGAGAGAGAGAGAGAGCGTGTGTGTTGTCTGTGCTTTGCACCCTCGGTCGGAGACACGTTGTCTCGTTTATCGGTGTGCAGGTGTGCAGTTAACTGACAATAAAATTGACTTGACTCGAATAAGTATTGGGGAAGCTAAGAGACGTTAAGCTCCGAACCCTCCACACCCCCACAAAAAAGAAGCGACTTGACCCGCAGTACAAGGCGATTTTGGATTCCCCAGAAACGAGAAGCGATAACGGCAGTGACAACGTTACAAATAGAAAGTGGGGAAGGCTGCCATTGTGGGGCATCACGTTAGCATAGTGATTTTTGAAGAGGTTACTATATGCAGGCAAAAACAGGAGAAAATAAAACTTTATTTCCCGTATTCTTGGAACATGCGAATCATCTGCTGGAATAGACTTGGCAGAACAACTCCGCACCAACGGTAAAGACAGAAACTGCCGAACGACGCTTGTTATCTACGACAGCGTATTCTGACATGACAACTCCTGATGTATTTCCATGGCACCGCTCGATGCACTGAAACATCTCAGCCCAGCAGTCACCAAAAGCTCCTTCACGTGATTAACAGAGCAGCAACACTTTCTTTAAGCGGACGCATCTATTATGGTCCAGCGGACTTAGTGGCAGCAGCGTTTTTGAGTGCGGAACAGAATGAGCGATTTAAGTTGCCAAACCTAACCTTTCATATCAGTGGAGTCATCAAACTGCCTGCAACTCCTGAGCTGCTCGGCCCCGTGCTCCAGACTTTACAGGAGTTAAACCGTGCACAGTGTAGAAATCTGCTTAATGCTAATGATTCTCTACAACTTCATTCCGCACAGGGTGGAAGTATAATGTTTCCTTGTTCATCGTTAAAACAATGTTTGACCTGTTTGCTCCACCTGTCTTGCCTGAGCATATCGTGAACTTGTTGCTTTCGAAGATACCTCCCTCGCTCTGGGGGGCACACAAAATTCACGTGGGCCTTGTCCATTCCGCACAACCAATGCTATTCTATACGGCAATAAAACTTGTCACCAGAAGCAATGGAAGTGGGTCACGATCAGGAGAGGAAAAAGGAAGATTCAGGTATTAGAGAGCTCCCCAGTGGCTGTACACCTTGGCAATAATTACTCCTGTTTGATTACAGTTGTAGGGGGAACAGACTACCTGGAGGAACCAACTGTTACCGTGCCTCCGGCACAGAGTCCGGCCCTGTAGCTCAGAAGTGTAGGGAAAGGAAGAGGAATGCAGTAGTAATAGGGGTCTTGATAGTTAGGGAGTCAGATAGGCGATTCTGTGGACGCGATCAGGAGACCCGGATGGTAGCTTGCTTCCTTGGTGCCAGGGTCCGGGATGTTTTGGATCGCTTCCAAGATACCTTGAAGTGGGAGGGTGAGGAGCCAGAGGTCGTGGTACATATAGGTACCAATGACATAGGTAGGAAAAGGGAAGAGGTCCTGAAAGGAGAATACAGGGAGTTAGGAAGGGAGTTGAGAAGAAGCACCACAAAGGTAGTAATCTCAGGATTACTGCCTGTGCCACGCGTCAGTGAGAGTAAGAATGGAATGAGGTTGAGGATAAATGCGTGGCTGAGGGATTGGAGCAAGGGGCAGGGAAACAGGTTTCTGGATCATTGGGACCTCTTTTTCGGCAGGTGTGACCTGTACAAAAACGACGGGTTGCGCTTGAGTCCTATGGGGACCAGTATCATGGAGGGGAGATTTGCTAAGGCTACGGGAGAAACCTTAAACTAGAATGGTTGGGGGGTGGGAATCAAATTGAAGAGACTAGAAGAGACGAGGTTAGTTCACGAAAACAGAAAGCTTGCAGACAGTGTGTGAAGGAGGATAAGCAGGTGATAGAGAAGGGGAGCGCTCAGACCGAAGATGTAGGGGAGAAGGAAGAAAAAGAAGATAGTAAAGTTGTTTGTACCGTTAGTGATAAAAAGAGAATAAGAGGTGAAGAATTTCTTAAATGCATTTATTGTAATGCTAGGAGCATTGTAAGAAAGGTGGATGAGCTTAGAGCATGGGTTCATACCTGGAAATACCATGTTGTAGCTATTAGTGAAACATGTTTGCAGGAGGGGTGTGATTAGCAACTAAATATTCCTGGATTTTGTTGCTTCAGGTGTGATAGAGTTGGAGGGGCCAGAGTGAGAGGTGTTGCATTGCTTGTCAGAGCAAATATTACAGCGGTGCTTTGGCAGGATAGATTAGAGGTCTCATCAAGGGAGACTATTTGGGTGGAATTGAGGAGTGGGAAAGGTGTAGTAACAGTTATAGGGTTGTATTATGGAGCACCAAAAGGGGATCGAGAATTGGAGGAGCAAATTTGTAAGGAGATAACAGATACTTGTAGTAAGCACAAGGTTGTGATTGAGAGAGATTTTAATTTTCCACACATAGACTGGGAAGCCCATTCTGTAAAAGGCCTGGATGTTTTGGAGCTTGTAAAGTGTGTGCAGGATAGATTTTTGCAGCAATAAATAGAGGTATTGACTAGAGAAGGGGCAGTGTTGGATCTCCTGTCAGGGAATGAGATAGGCCAGGTGACGGAGGTATGTGTTGGGGACCACTCCGGGTTCAGTGATCACAAAGCCATTAGTTTCAATATAATTATGGAGAAGGATAGGACTGGACCCAGGGTTGAGATTTTTTAATTGGAGAAAGGCTAACTTTGAGGAGATGCGGAAGGATTTAGAAGGAGTGGATTGGGACAGTTTGTTTTATGGGAAGGATGTAATAGAGAAATGGAGGTCATTTAAAAGAGAAATTTTGAGGGTACAGAATCTTTATGTTCCTGTTAGGTTGAAAGGAAAGGTTGAAAGTTTGAGAGAGCCATGGTTTTCAAGGGATATTGGAAACTTGGTTCGGAAAAAAAGAGATATCTACAATAAATATAGGCAGCATGGAGTAAATGAGGTGCTCGAGAAATACAAAGAATGTAAAAAGAATCTTAAGAAATAAATTAGAAAAACTAAAAGAAGAAATGAGGTTGCTTTGTCAAGTCAGGTGAAAATAAATCCAAAGGGTTTCTACAGTGATATTAACAGCAAAAGGAGAGTGAGGAATAAAATTGGTCCCTTAGAGAATCAGAGTAGACAGCTAGGTGTGAATCCGAAAGAGATGGGGGAGATTTTGAACAATTTCCTTTCTTCAGTATTCACTAAGGAGAAGGATATTGAATTTTGTAAGGTAAGGGAAACAAGTCGGGTAGTTACGATGATTAAAGAAGAGGAAGTACTGGCACTTTTTAAGAATATAAAGCTGGATAAGTCTCCAGGTCCTGACGGTATATTCCCTAGGATCTCGAGGGAAGTTAGTGTAGAAGTTGCAGGGGCTCTGACAGAAATATTTCAAATGTCATTGGAAATGGGGATGGTGCCGGAGGATTGGCAGATTGCTCATGTGGTTCCGTTGTTTAAAAAGGGTTCTAAGAGTAAACCTAGCAAATATCGGCCTGTAAGTTTGACGTCAGTGGTGGGTAAATTAATGGAAAGTATTCATAGAGATTATATATATAATTATCTGGATAGACAGGGTCTGTTTAGGGACAGTCAACCTGGATTTGTGAGCGGAAGGTCATGTTTGACAAAACGTATTGAATTTTTTGAAGAGGTTACTAGGAAAGTTGACGATGGTAAAATAGTGGATGTTGTCTATATGGACTTCAGTAAGGCCTTTGACAGGGTTCCAAACGCAAGGTTAGTTAGGAAGGTTCAATCGTTAGGTATTAATATTGAAGGAGTAAAATGGATTCAACAGTGGATGGATGGGAGATGCCAGAGAGTATTTGTGGATAACTGTTTGTCTGGTTGGAGGCTGGTGACTAGTGATGTGCCTCAGGGATCTGTACTGGGTCCAATGTTGTTTGTCATGTACATTAATGATCTGGATGATGTGGTGGTAAATTGGATTAGTAAGTGTGGAGATGGTACTAAGATAGGTGGCGTTGTGGATAATGAAGTAGGTTTTGAAAGTTTGCAGAGAGGTTTAGGCCAGTTAGAAGAGTGGGCTGAAAGATGGCAGATAGAGTTTATTGCTGATAAGTGTATGGTGCTACATTTTGGTAGGACTAGTCAAAATAGGTCATACAGGGTAAATGGTAGGGCATTGAAGAATTCAGTAGAACAGAATGATCTAGGAATAATGGTGCATAGTTCCCTGAAGGTGGAATCTCATGTGGATAGGGTGCTGAAGAAGTTTTTGGTATGCTGGCCTTTGTAAACCAGAGCTTTGAGTATAGGAGTTCGGATGTAATGTCAAAATTGCTCAAAGCAATTGTGAGGCAAAATTTGGAGTATTGTGTACAGTTCTGGTCACCGAATTATAGGGAAGATGTGAACAAAGTAGAGAGAGTACAGAGGAGATTTACTAGAATGTTACCTAGGTTTCAGCACCTAAGTTACAGAGAAAGGTTGAACATGTTAGGTCTTTATTTTTTGGAGCGTAGATGGTTGAGAGGGGACTGGATAGAGGCATTTAAAATTATGAGGAGGATAGACAGAGTTGACGTGGATAGGCTTTTTCCATTGAGCGTAGGGGAGATTCAAAGAAGAGGACATGAGTTGAGAGTTCGGGGGCAAATATTTAGGGGTAACACGACGGGGAACTTCTTTACTCTGAGAGTGTTAGCTGTGGGGAACGAGCTTCCAGTAGAAGTGGTAGAGGCAGGTTCGATATGGTCATTTAAAGTAAAATTGGATAGGTATATGGACAGGAAAGGAATGGAGGGTTATGGGCTGAGTGCGGGTCAGTGGGTGTAGGCGAGAGTAAGCGTTCGGCATGGACTAGAAGGGCCGAGATGGCCTGTTTCCATGTTGTAATTATTATATGGTTAAGGTATTAAGTCTATTATAAGAGCACTTTTCGATCAGGAAGTTTTGATACTAACCTGTAGTCACCGTAATTCTGCTATTTTACGAGTTCCGACACCAGGTCGTGATATTGAAGAACGATTTATACAAGAGCTATTAACAAAATGGTTGTACCTCTTCTCCCCGTCGTAGCCAATACGAACGTCATCCTCTCCATATTCAGCCGCAGCTGAATGTTTTTCTGTTATTCACGCTGTTGTGTCTTTTTCTCCATCCCATTACATAAGGACAGTCAGTATTTTGTTGCTTTTTCATGCAGTGGTAGAAAGTGAACTTGGACCAGGTTGCACCATGGGTGTACTGAGAGTCCCTCGGTTTATGCCACAGCAGCATACGAGATTTAAACACCCTCCGGTTGCCAGGCGAAGGTAGAATTCAGGCAGCTGTAACCGGGCAATACATCCGCGCAAACGAGTTCTCAGTTTGGAGGGGCCAGAAGCTGCTTTTCCCTAGACGAACACGTGCTGGCCGAGCCTCAGAGATACTCCCGAATGAAGTCCCTTGGGATTCGAACTGTTTTTCCTTTCTCGGAGTGGGCGGAGATGGGACATAATCCTTATGTATCATTGGAAACGTTATTTATGATAAAGTGTTGAGTTCCTAAAGACCGGCGCGAGGCGCATCAATCTATTCGGCGCTCGAAAAATTAACTGTCGGGTCAACACTGATTTTCGTCAACCCCGGGCGTGTGGACTCATCAGTCTTGTGTAACGCTGATCGGTTGCAGGACAGTCATCAGTGAACAAAACTGGAAATGCAACAGAGTGAATAATGTTCCGTCAGAAAGCGCTACCACAGCAGTTAAAGTAATTCTGCACCAGATAATCAATGTATAAGATCGCATGTCCGAATGCTCAGACACGAACAATTTGACATTTCTTTTTCCCATTGTGATGAACGGTAAGCACGGATGACTGGAATATTAATGAATATTTTAACCGAATGTCCCTTACAAGCTGAGCTTTTCCATCAATTTATGTTTGAGTTCGGATTTCCAGTATCATTCTGTTTCTTCCCACAAATCGATTACACTTTCAGATAGAGCTCAGAGAGTAAGAGAGAGAGAGATAGAGAGAGAGAGAGAGAGAGAGAGAGAGAGAGAGAGAGAGAGAGGGGGGAAGAGGGAGAGACAGAGAGAGAGAGAAAGAGAGAGAGAGAGAGAGAGAGAGAGAGAGAGAGAGTGTGAGAGAAATCAAACATCATTGTCCCATGGCTTTGGATGTTCTTTAAAGTTTTACGTACATTTATTATCAACATAAATATATTTTCCAACTTGCAGCAATGACATTAATTTTGTTCAGTAGGGGACCGGACTGTGGACAGGGCGAAAAAGAGGACAGAGGGAGAAGGAAGGGAACAGACTCTCTGGGGGGCCTTGGGATGTAAACTGTGATAAAGAGGGAGATATGCAGGGACAAAGAGAGAGCAGTCCGGAGATAGAGACGGAGTTGAAAAAGAAACAAAAACACAGATGACCCCGTTATATGTTTCTCCGTCCGAACATGTTTCCCTCATGATGAAAGTCACCAATTGAAACCGGTGTAGAGGTGTTGGAGAAGAAATAACCGGGGAAGTTTCTGGTGAAAGCGAGGGCATCCTGAGAGAAATTGGGTTTTAAACACTGTGATCGTCACTAAAAGGGAGAATGAGATACAGCGGAGAGTGCGGAGAGCAGAACCATCTTGACTGGAGAAACCCGGAGGAAAACGCTGTGAGCATCACCAGAACGAAGAATCAGATGGAATGGAGGGAATGAAAATAAGACAGGCGGGACCTGACTGGACCGTCCCGGACAGTTCCCGAGTTCGACACCGCGTCCAACTGAGTGAATTATTGCTGAGGCCATCTTTACATATTTAAGAGGAATCTGATGAAGAACAAATTTCATCTGACCGGGGTAGGCAGCGAGTGAGATATAGCATCAGTAAATTCATGCGTATTTAAGAGCGCACAGTTGTTAACTGTGGTTCTACCTATCAGTGGATAGTGTATGGAGGAACACAACGATTGATCAATTCCACTGCAGAAACCCGGTGGTAGCTCTGTGATTTCACAAATTTAGTTAACAGTTTCAGCGGGCATTTAACCGCGTTCTTCAGCTCCTCTCTGAACTTGCTTGTGTCACGGCGTAAATACACGAGTTGGTGCAGGAGCTCAGGACCTGAAACATCGCCGCCGTGGAGTCTGCAATATAAATCGGATCGATGCCCATGAAAAGAGGGATGTTTGCGAAAAGTACGCAGATATCAAATATCAGTCTTGTTCGTCTCAGACATATGAAACTACTGGTTATACTGAACAGTAAAACAACCGATTTCCTTCGGTTCTCCGGCTCCGGATCTCTGTCATTCTTTCCGTAGCTGCATCCGGACTTTGCTGGCGGAAACTATCCGTCTCACAGTCAGGACATGGAACAACAAAATCAGAACAAACGGGAGAAAAGGCATTAAAATACGATGAATAATCTGAAGTGCGGTCCACGAGGGGGACGTGTAAAAATTCGCTTTGGTCAAACAGCCATAGGAAACTCTATTAATTATTATCGAAGGTTCTATTGTAAAGTAGAAAGGGATGCTTTCTGAACAGCCTAAAACAGTCACTGTCCCGATGACCAGAACCGGTGCAATATCTTGTGTTCAGCTTTTCACAACAAATGGCCACAAATCTTTCACAGGTGAACGCGACTGTCAGTCAGACGGAGACCCCGGTGCTTGCTAAAAGCAGGCAATAAACGACCCTGCAAACGGGAGTCCTATGGAGGAAGGAAGACGAACAGTATAGTTAAACAATCCACTTCAGGAGAGGGCCAGAGATAATGACGAAGGCCAGAGGTAATGACGAAGGCCAGAGATAATGACGAAGGCCAGAGATAATGACGAGGGCCAGAGGTAATGACGAAGGCCAGAGGTAATGACGAGGGCCAGAGATAATGAGAAAGGCCAGAGGCTTTGAGGGGAAGTGCGGCGGCGGCCATTTTCAAATTGTCCAGTTGCGTCTCCGGTCGGAGTTCTGAGAGGCGGGACTGCGCAGGCGCGTGAAGGAGGCCTGGAAAGGCGGGAAGGTATAAAAAGAACGCAGCCTTAAGAAGCGAGCAGCTTCATTTGCGGGCAGCGGAGTGCGCCGGGAGCAGAGTGTAGGGCTTGGGCTCAGGGGGCTCAGGCGGAAGAGGGGACAGTAGGCTTATCTTTTAGTTCTTGTTATTGTCAGTTATTTGGGAAGTATGACTGTGAGGGCAGCTTGTTGTTCTCGGTGTCGGATGTGGGAGGTCCTGGAGTCTCCGAGCCTCCCGGAAGTCCACATCAGCGCCAGGTGCCCGAGCTGCAGCTCCTAAGGGACCGTGTTAGGGAACTGGAGCTGCAGCTCGATGACCTTCGCCTGGTCAGGGAGAGTGAGGAGGTGA
Source organism: Hypanus sabinus (assembly GCF_030144855.1). Classification (NCBI taxonomy): domain Eukaryota; kingdom Metazoa; phylum Chordata; class Chondrichthyes; order Myliobatiformes; family Dasyatidae; genus Hypanus; species Hypanus sabinus. The sequence goes on from NC_082715.1 coordinate 165,767,388, forward strand.
TTGAGAGGAGTTACAGGCAGGTGGTCACTCCGGGGCCACGGGAGGCAGATAGGTGGGTCACGGTCAGGAAGGGGAAGAGGCAGGTACTACCGAGTACCCCAGCGGCTGTACCCCTTGACAATAAGTACTCATGTTTGATTACTGTTGGGGGGGACAGCCTACCTGGTGGAAGAGACAGTGGCCGGGCCTCCGGCACAGAGGACGGCCCTGTAGCTCAGAAGGGTAGGGATAGAAGAAAGAGGACCATAGTAATAGGGGACTCGGTAGTCAGGGGTTCAGACAGGCGGTTCTGTGGAGGTGATCGGGAGTCCCGGACGGTAATTTGCCTCCCTGGTGCCAGGGTTCGAGACGTTTCTGATCGCGTCCAAGATATCCTGAAGTGGGAGAGTGAGGAGCCAGAGGTCGTGGTACATGTAGGTACCAATGACATAGGTAGGAAAGGGGAAGAGGTCCTGAAACGAGAGTATAGGGAGTTAGGAAGGCAGTTAAGAAGAAGGACCGCAAAGGTAGTAATCTCGGGATTACTGCCTGTGCCACGCCCACGCGACAGTGAGAGTAGGAATGGAATTAGGTGGAGGATGAATGCGTGGCTGTGGGATTGGTGCAGGGGGCAGGGATTCAAGTTTCTGGATCATTGGGACTTCTTCTGGGGCAGGCGTGACCTGTTCAAGAAGGACGGGTTACACTTGAATCCTGGGGGGACTAATATCCTAGCGGGGAGGTTTGCTAGGGCTACAGGGCAGACTTTAAACTAGTAAGATGGGGGAGGGGCGGGAATCAATTTGAGGAAACTATGGGAGAGGAGGTTAGTTCACCAGTAGAGCAAGTAAAGAGGCAGTGTGTGAGGGAGGAAAGGCAGGTGATGGAGAAGGGATGCGCTCAGCCCGAAGATGTAGGGGAGAAGAAAGAAAAGGATAATAAATTTGAATGCATTGTCAGGGATGAAAAGAGAGGAGGAGGTGGAGAGTATCTCAAATATATCTATTTTAATGCTAGGAGCATTGTAAGAAAGGTGGATGAGCTTAAAGCGTGGATTGATACCTGGAATTATGATGTTGTAGCTATTAGTGAAACATGGTTGCAGGAAGGGTGTGATTGGCAACGAAATATTGCTGGATTTAGTCGCTTCAGGTGTGATAGAGTAGGAGGGGCCAGAGGAGGAGGTGTTGCATTGCTTGTCCAAGAAAATCTTATGGCGGTGCTTTGGAAGGATAGATTAGAGAGCTCCTCTAGGGAGGCTATTTGGGTGGAATTGAGGAATGGGAAAGGTGTAGTAACACTGATCGGAGTGTATTATAGGCCACCTAATGGGAAGCGTGAGTTGGAAGAGCAAATGTGTAAGGAGATAGCAGATATTTGTAGTAAACACAAGCTGGTGATTGTGGGAGATTTTAATTTTCCACACGTAGACTGGGAAGCTCATTCTGTAAAAGGGCTGGATGGTTTAGAGTTTCTGAAATGTGTGCAGGATAGTTTTTTGCAACAATACATAGATGTACCGACTAGAGATGGGGCAGTGTTGGATCTCCTGTTAGGGAATGCGATAGGTCAGCTGACAGATATATGTGTTGGGGAGCACTTCGGGTCCAGTGATCACAATAGCATCAGCTTCAATATAATTATGGAGAAGGACAGGACAGGACCGAGAGTTGAGATTTTTGATTGGAGAAAGGCTAACTTTGAGGAGATGCGAAAGGATTTAGAGAGAGTGGATTGGGTCAAGTTGTTTTATGGGAAGGATGTAATAGAGAAATGGAGGTCATTTAAGGGTGAAATTATGAGGGTACAGAATCTTTATGTTCCTGTTAGGTTGAAAGGAAAGGTTAAAGGTTTGAAAGCACCATGGATTTCAAGGGATATTAGAAATTTGGTTCGGAAAAAAGAGGGATGTCTACAATAGATATAGGCAGCATGGAGCAAAGGAATTGCTCGAGGAATATAAAGATTGTAAAAGGAATCTTAAGAAAGAGATTAGAAAAGCTAAAAGAAGATACGAGGTTGGTTTGGGAAATAAAGTGAAAGTAAATCCGAAAGGTTTCTACAGTTATATTAAAAGCAAGAAGATAGTGAGGGATAAAATTGGCCCCTTAGAGAATCAGAGTGGTCAGCTATGTGTGGAGCCGAGGGAGATGGGAGAGATTTTGAACGATTTCTTCTCTTCGGTATTCACTAAGGAGAAGGATATTGAATTGTGAAGGTGTGGGAAATAAGTAAGGAAGTTATGGAACCTATCACAATTAAAGAGGTGGAAGTACTGGCGCTTTGAAGAAATTTAAAAGTGGATAAATCTCCGGGTCCTGACAGGATATTCCCCAGGGCCTTGACGGAAGTTTGTGTAGAGATAGCAGGAGCTCAGACGGAGATCTTTAAGATGTCATTAGAAACGGGGATTGTGCCGGAGGATTGGCGTATTGCTCATGTGGTTCCATTGTTTAAAAAGGGTTCTAGAAGGAAGCCTAGCAACTATAGACCTGTCAGTTTGACATCAATGGTGGGTAAATTAATGGAAAGTATTCTTAGAGATAGTATTAATAATTATCTGGATAGACAGGATCTAATTAGGAGTAGCCAGCATGGATCTGTGCGTGGAAGGTCATGTTTGACAAACCTTATTGAATTTTTTGAAGAAGTTACGAGGAATGTTGACGAGGGTAAGGCAGTGGATGTAGTTTATATGGACTTCAGCAAAGCCTTTGACAAAGTTCCACATGGAAGGTTAGTTAAGAAGGTTCAGTCGTTAGGCATTAATGCTGGAGTAATAAAATGAATTCAACAGTGGCTAGATGGGAGATGCCGGAGAGTAGTGGTGGATAATTGTTTATCGGGATGGAGGCCGGTGACTAGCGGGGTGCCTCAGGGATCTGTTTTGGGCCTAATGTTGTTTGTAATATACCTAAATGATCTGGATGATGGGGTGGTAAATTGGATTAGTAAGTATGCAGATGATACTAAGGTAGGAGGTGTTGTGGATAATGAGGTGGGTTTTCAAATCTTGCAGGGAGATTTATGCCGATTAGAAGAGTGGGCTGAACGTTGGCAGATGGAGTTTAATTCTGAGAAGTGTGAGGTTCTACATTTTGGCAGGAATAATCCAAATAGAACATATAGGGTAAATGGTAGGGCATTGAGGAATGCAGAGGAACAGAGAGATCTAGGAATAACAGTGCATAGTTCCCTGAAGGTGGAGTCTTATGTAGATAGGGTGGTGAAGAAGGCTTTTGGAACGCTGGCCTTTATAAATCAAAGCATTAAGTACAGAAGTTGGGATGTAATGTTAAAATTGTACAAGGCATTGGTAAGGCCAAATTTAGAATATTGTGTGCTGTTCTGGTCACCGAATTATAGGAAAGATATCAATAAATTAGAGAGAGTGCAGAGACGATTTACTAGGATGTTACCTGGGTTTCAGCACTTAAGTTACAGAGAAAGGTTGAACAAGTTAGGTCTCTATACATTGGAGCGTAGAAGGTTGAGGGGGGATTAGATCGAGGTATTTAAAATTTTGAGAGGGATAGGTAGAATGGACGTGAATAGGCTGTTTCCATTGAGAGTAGTGGAGTTTCAAACGAGAGGACATGATTTGAGAGTTAGGGGGCAGAAGTTTAAGGGAAACACGAGGGGGTATTTCTTTACTCAGAGAGTGATAGCTGTGTGGAATGAGCTTCCTGCAGAAGTAGTAGAGGCCAGTTTTGTTGTGTCATTTAAGGTAAAATTGGATAGGTATATGGACAGGAAAGGAGTGGAGGTTTAGGGCTGAGTGCGAGTAGGTGGGACTAGGTGAGATTAAGAGTTCGGCAGGGACTAGGAGGGCCGAGATGGCCTGTTTCCGTGCTGTGATTGTTATATGGTTATATGGTTATATAATGACGAGGGCCAGAGGTAAGGATGAAGGGATCAGTTCCAGAGACCGATCAGGATAATAATCCTCACCGGTTTAACTGCAAGGGGGAGGGAAAGCAGCAGATAATGACTATCCAGGGAAAAAGAGCAAAAGTATAATCGTGTTAGACTAAATCTTGTGTTGTTTTTTTGCCTCAAAGTGTGGAAACCGAACTAAGGGCATATGAAACGACTGAGCCTGTGGATTATCGGCGTGACAGAGAATTGTCGGTGAGTTTTGTAAATGGGTTAAATCTGCGTTAATTCCCAACCAACGAAAGGAGAGCTGCATAAATGCTTCCTCGGCCGCAGCAAGGGATGGGCATTATATACCAGCATCACTGGCTCCGAGCAACACAGGAATGAAATGAAATCCACATCGGCAGTTCCATCTAATCACATTTCTAAAATAAGTGAGCCAGTCGCGTTGTTCCAACACCCAGTCACCCAATTTACATGCAATTTCTATGGACAGAAATACAGAAGGACGGCTGGTTCCCACAGATGCAGTACAACCCGATGTCCTCCTGTGCAGACATTTCGATTCACAATTATTCCATGACATCGAAGCGGAGGAGGGGATTTCAGTCAAAGGCCGTATCTCAATATGGAGCGTTGTCTGCTACGAAAGCGATGGGATTAATTTTGTCAGCGTCTTCCGCCCATGACTGAAATGCGGGGACTGGACAGGTGGCCGTGGAAACAAGAAGCGAGAGAAACACTTCAGAACATCGGAATTAACTCTCAGTTTCTGCCGTTTGCAGGTTTGACAGTGGCTGACCGGGAATTCCAAAGGCTTAAGTAACTGAGTAGTGAATGTCTTGTATCCGCCAGATTACTGGATATCCCGTTTGAATGAGGTAGTGAACGCTATTGCTGTCAAGGTCCCGCCGCGAAATCCGCATTCCGGTTGACGGTCCGGTCCAAGTTCCTTATTCCAGGTTTTCCGGGCTTCCCCAATTTCGGTTGAGGCAGCTGATTCTTCTTTCGGCTGGCCTCATAAATAGCTTCAGGATTCAGCCTTTGGCTGCTGAATTGTTCCTGTCCAAACCCCTTGTCTGTATCCCTTCCCTTCACCTTCCTGCCTGGATCCTTGCCTTGCCTTGCCTTGCCTCGCCTCGCCTCGCCTCGCCTCGCCTCTGCCTGGAGTGTTACTTCGCCTTGTCTGTGTCTGGAGCCTCGCCCTGTTTCGAACTGTCTGTCTGTATCCACGCCTTCGCTAGGTAGGTCGCTTTTGCCGCTACCTAGCAGTGGGAACTGTCGTCGTGTTCAGTGTTCTGTGTAATGAGTCCCGGCCCTACGTCCTGTCTCCAAGGAGGGGTCCCGGCTCGGTGTTGTATGTTCCTCTCTCTTCCTCGACCCAGAACTCTGCGTTCCTGCTCTCCCTCGACCAAGGCTCTGTGTTCTCGTCTTGTCCATGTGCCTCGCGAGGCCCAGGAGTACCTTGCCCAGCCGGGTGCTGGGATTCCCTCGTCCTGTGCTGGTGTTCCCTTGTCCTGTCCAGGCCTTTCACGTCCAGTCCTGTACCTCTCCTTGTCCTATAGCCATGCCTTGTCATGACCTGGTTCTGGAGACCGAGCCCGAGTCAAGACCCAGGTTCTGGGTCCTTGTCCAGTCTCTGGCTCGGAGTCCTTGCCCAGGTTCCTAGTTCCCAGTTCCATATCCTGGTTCCGCCATCCTTGTCAAGTACTAAGTCATTCCCTTGTAATGAGACCAGTAAATGAGGAACGAGCGGCTCTATTTACAACTTTTACCAACCTGGGTTGCAGATAACAGCTTATTATATTGTGATCACTACCTCCTAATGGGTCCTTTACTGCGAGATCGCTTATCAAATCCTGTTCATTACATAACACTAAATCCAGAACAGTCTTGTAGCTGGTCGGCTCTCGTACAATCTGTTCCAAGAATGCATCCCGTAGGCACTCTACAAACTCCCTATCCTGTGGTTCAGCACCAACCTGATTCTCCCAGTTCACCTGCATTTTGAAATCCGCCATAACTACTGAGACATTACCTTTGCCACATGCCAATGTTAACTACCTATTCAACTTGCACCCAATATCCATGCTACTGTTTGGTTGCCTGTAGACAACTCCCATTTGGGTCCTTTTGCCCTTACTGTTTCTCAGTTCTATCCACACAGACTCTACTTCTCCTGATCCTATATCCCTCCTTGCAAAGGACCGAATCACATTCCGCACCAACAGGGCCACCCCACCCCCTCTGCCCACATTTCTGTCTGTACGATAGCACATATACTCTTGTACTTTCATTTCCCAGGTCTGATCTCCCTGCAGCCATGTCTCCGTTATCCCAACAACATCACAGTTACCCATTCGCAATTGAGCTTCAAGCTCATTCGCCTTATTTCTGACACTTCGTGCATTCAGATTAGCCCATTTCTGCTCTCTCTGTTTGCATCGCTGCCTATTGTGCTCAACCCAGCTCCCGGAACTCCCATCGGGCTATACGCCCCTAGAATTTTGTTGTCCTTCCTAAATTTACTTATTCTTTCAACACGTTTAACTCCATGTTCCGTCAGACCATCCCTCTGTACATGAGTCCTCCTTATCACTTGTTCCACCCCAACTTCCTCTACTACACACTTAATATTCCGGAACCGTGTAGTCCCCACCTGTACTTTATTCTTCCGCTCGCTATCTTCCCTCACATTCTGGATCCCTGCCCCCTGAAAATTTAGTTTAACCCCCCCCCCCTCCCAAAAAGCATTAGCAAACTTCCCTGCAAGAATGTGAGTACCGCTCCAGATCAGGTGTAATCCTTCCCTTCGGAACAGATCCCACCTTCCCTGAAACAAAACCCAATTATCTACAAACCTGAAGCCCTCCCTCCTGCACCATCCTCTCAGCCACGTATTAATCTTTACAATCCTCCTGTTCCTTGCCTCACTCGCACGTGGCACAGGTAGCAATCCTGAGATTGTTACCCTGGAGGTCCTGCTCTTCAGCGTCGCACCTAACTCCCTGAACTCCCTACGCAGGACCCCCTCACTCATCCTACCCACGTCATTGGTCCCTACATGAACCACAACATCTGGATTCTTTCCCTCCCTCTCGAGAATAACCTGCACCGGACCCCGGCACCAGGGAAGCAACATACCATCCGAGACTCCCGATCTTCCCCACAAAATCTCCTATCCGCCCCCCTGACTATAGAATCTCCTATCAATACCGCTCTCTTCTCTTCCCTCCTCCCCTTCCTAGTCAAGGAATGGACGTGGACGTGGAATTAAAATGTGTGGCCACTGGGAGATCCTGCTTTCTCTGGCGGACCGATCGTAGGTGTTCAGCGAAACGGTCTCCCAGTCTGCGTCGGTTCTCACCAATATAGAAAAGGCCACACCGGGATCACCGGACGCAGTATACCACACAAGCCGACTCACAGGTGAAGTGTCGCCTCACCTGTAAGGACTGCCTGGGGCCCTAAATGGTGGTGAGAGAGGAAGTGTAAGGGCAGGTGTAGCACTTGTTCCGCTTCCAACGATAAGTGCCAGGAGATCGGTGTGAAGGGATGGGGGGGACGAGTGGACAAGGAAGTTGTGTAGAAAGCGATCCCTGTGGAAAGCAGAAAGAGGAGGTGAGGAAAAGATGTGCTTGGTAGTTGGATCCCGTTGGAGGTGGGGGAAGTTACGGAGAGTTATACGTTGGACCTGGAGGCTGGTGGGGTGGTAGGTGAGACAAGGGAGACTCTATCCCAAGTGGGCTAGTGGGCGGATGGCGTGAGGGCAGATGTGCGGGAAATGGGAGAGATGTGGTTGAGAGTAGAGTTGATGGTGAAAAAAGGGAAGACCCTTTGTTTAAAAAAGGAAGACATCTCCTTCGTCCTGGAATGAAAAGCCTCATCCTGAGAGCAGATGCGGCGGAGACGGAGGAATTGTGAGAAGGGGATAGCATTTTTGCAAGAGACAGGGTGGGAAGAGGAATAGTCCAGGTAGTTGTGAGAGTCTGTAGGCTTATAGTAGATATCAGTAGATAAGCTGTCTCCAGAGATGGAGACAGAAAGATAACAAAGGGGAGGGAGGTGTCAGAAATGGACCAGGCAAATTTGAGGGCAAGGTGAAAGTTGGAGGCAAAGTTAATGAAATCAACGAGCTCAGCATGCGTGCAGGGGGCAGCACCGATGCAGTCGTCGATGTAGCGAAGGAAAAGAGAGGAATGGATACCGGTATAGACTTGGAACATGGACTGTTCCACAAAGCCAACAAAAAGGAAGGCATAACTGGGACCCATACGGGTGCCCATGGCTACACCTTTGGTTTGGAGGACATGGGAGGACACAAAGGAGAAATTATTGAGAGTAAGAACTAATTCTGCTGGACGGAGGAGAGTGCTGGTAGAGGGAAATTGGTTGGGTCTGGAATCCATAAAGAAGTGAAGAGCTTTGAGACCTTCCTGATGGGGGATGGAGATACATACGGACTGGACGTCCATGGTGAAAATAAGGCTGTGGGGGAAGGGAACTTAAAATCATTGAAAAAATTCAAAGCGTGGGAAGTGTCACGAACATAGGTTGGAGGGGATTGAACAAGGGGGGATAAGACAGTGTGAAGGTATGCAGAAATGAGTTCAATGGGGCAGGAACAAGCTGAGACAATAGGTCGAACTGGACAGGCAGGTTTGTGGATCTTGGGTTGGAGGTAGAGACGGGAAGTGCGGGGTGTGGGAACTATGAGGTTGGTGGCAGTGGATAGGAGATCCCCAGAGCTGATAAAGTTGGTGATGGTATAGGATACAGTGACCTGGTGCTCCTTACTGGGGTCATGATCAAGGGGTAAATAAGAGGAGGTATCAGAGAGTTGTCGCTGTGCCTCGGCCAGGTAGTGGTCAGTCCGCTAGACTACAACAGCTCCCCACTTATCAGCGGGATTTATAGTGAGGTTGGGATTGGTGCGGAGGGAGCGGAGAGCAGAGCGTTCGGAAGGAGTGAGGTTGGAATTGGAACAGGGTGTGGTGAAGTGGAGACGGTTGATGTCCCGTCGGCAATTAGCAATAAAGAGATCCAGAGCAGGCAGAAGACCAGAGCCGGGTGTTCATGAAGAGGAGGAGGGTTGAAGACGGGAGAAGGGGTCATCGGTGGGGGTAGGAGAGTCCTTGCTAAAGAAGTAAGCTCGGAGACGGAGACGGCGGAAAAAGAGTTCAGCGTCATGGCGTCCGCAGACCTCGCTGAGGTGTGGGCGAAGGGGGACAAAGCTGAGGCCCTTACTGAGGACAGAGCGCTCTGCCTCAGAGAGTTGAAGGTCGGAGGGAATGGTAAAGACCCGGCACGGATGAGAGATGGCATCAGAGGGGGGAGAGAGGCAGGTGGTGTCGGTGGAGAGGGAATGGTTGGGGTGAGAGGAAGATTGAGCCTGTGAGGGCCCAGGAGCTGACGGTAGGATCTGAGGGAGAGGGGATTGGAGAGTGGTGGTGGGAAAGGGGAGAGGGGAGACACACTCGCAGCATGTGAAGACCCGGCCTGGAGTTCAAGGCTGGAGACGCAGTCGGTGGTTGCGTAATCGCTTTGAAGCTGTCCATGGTCGTTGGAATTCGCGTTGCTGGTGCTGGAGACCGGGTTGTGAATATACCTTGAGTTGCTGGGGAAGCCGAGATCGACGGCCGGGCCCGGGGTCGCGATACGAAGTCCATGCTCTGGAGTCTGCAGATGGAAGATCCAGCGATACTTGCAGGACGTGTTAAAGTCAAAGAAACGTCGATTGCACGCATGGATCCGACGGAAGATGAAATAACAGACAGGTCCATTGCAAACGGAGAAAATGGTGTTCTGTGACGTGGAAGGGATTGTGATGGGGACGCCAGGTACCTTCTCATGGCGGAGAGTGTCGACGGAAGAAACAACGGGAGGCAGAGTCAATCAAATGTGAGTACCTGGGGTCCTCAGAAGGTCCAAATTGAGAAGCTCGAAAACTGGAGTCAGTTGGCGGCGGAGACCCGTTCCAAGGATGGACATAAAACTGTAATAGCGGGTCTGGGTCAAAATATGATCGAAAAGTAGGAGGCCGAAGACATTATAGATGGGGAGCAGCGAGAGAGGATTTCACTGGACTCCCGTCGAAGAGAAGATTTAAACTTCTTCAGTGTAGGCAGCACTGTCAGAGCCTTCGCAGTATTGAATTTAAAAGGCAAACGCAAGGAAATCTTCGTGTTTACCTTTTAAATTTAGATTCTAATTGTGATCCCCACCCCTCAGTCTCAGTATCTCCATTCCAATATCAGATTTTTGAGAAATCGAAAGAGCCTCCATAGGGCCAATCTCCTTGATCAACCATGTAAATCATTGGCAAATGTACCAGTGTACCTGTTGACCCCTGTTTCCAACCAAACTTTATCGACGAGCGAACCCGGGCAAATAGTGGGACGGACAACAATTGTTTTGTGATTTTGTATTTTGTAATTTTCCTCCCCGTGTCCTTTTTCACCGGGGCCCCCGTGTTCGGATCGGCCGGCTTCGATCATGGGGGGCGTCCCTTGTACTCTTCCGATCAAGTTCGCCTGACCAAAACTGCCAGGCCTGGTTTCCCATTTTGCCGTATACTTCTATGTTTATTTATTTGTATTAATATTCTACATTTTCTTCGCTACGCTAACCGCACTTCGTAATCAGCTGATTGTCACATAGGAATACCTGTGTCCCCTTAAATTTCACAATGATATTTTGCCCATAAGGTCAGATCTCCCTCTCCCAGTTTAATTCTGGTTCTTACCCGAGCCCCAGAACTGGGCATCGGCCGGTGAGGGACGACCTTTCTCACGTCTCACCCTGATCCTGGTTTTCAATCCCGTCTTTCCGGGAAGTCCCCCAGGAAGGGTTGAGATTCCTTTCCGAGGAGCCAATTACTCGTTCGAAGTTCATATAGGGATCCCATCCACGCCGCCATATTCCTAGGGATATTGCTTATCCACAGAAGACTGGGACCGATATGGAAGACTATAATCGATATGGTTTGTTCATCATTTCCGTATTTGGTATTGTTCTGAGCAAGCTGGACAGAAGAGCACCCAAGTCATGTGATCTTGTGGTGTACAGCTGCAGGGCAGAGGGCTGAACGGCGTAGGCCTTTGTCTACGACAGTACGCTAGAGGGCGACATCAGGATTTTATGCTGATCCAGGCTTTAAGCAATACAGACACAGAATGCCAGTGCCTCGCAAAGGAATTTATCAGACCAAGCTCGACAAAACTCCCCACAAAAAACAAAACAACCTTCCTCAGGACACTGGTGCAACCACACAACATATATCACACACAACAGATAACCAAAGCATTGCACTGTAAACTTTGTAACCTCAATGCTACGGGCAGAGGTTCCCACTTTCTTCAAAAAGGCAACAATATTATCAGTGCTTAAGAAGAATAATGTGGGATAATAATGATTATCTCCCGCAGCACTCTCATCGGCAGTGATGAAATGCTTTGAGAGGTTGATCATGACCAGACTGAACTCCTGCCTCAGCAAGGTGACGGATCCATTGCAATTTGCCCATCGCCGCAATAGATCAATGGCAAACGTAATCTCGATGGTTCTCCACACGGCGTTTGACCGCCTGCAGAACACAAACACTTAATGAGGTTGCTGATCATGGACTATAGCTCAGCATTTAATACCATCATTCCCACAATCTGTCGTGGTTTCTTGAAATGACCAGGAGAGGCAGAAGATTCCTCGAGAAGTTAAGCCTTTATTTGAAAGCAAAAGTTGAAGCAATCAATGAACCTGTCACCGACTACTCGCTGAGCCACGGTACACAGCGATTTTTTATAGTCATTTCTTATCACAGTTACATTTCGGCCATATCAGCATACCCAATCATTCTTCAACAGTTTATCACCAAGATATCACCTCCCAACCTGCCACCATTATATTTTCCCAGTCAATCTAGTTCCATCCCTGTCTATAATTCAGGCGATAAGATCTCTCCTCCCTGACAACAGTTGACTGATCCTGCTGTACTCCTGAGATCCTGCATGGTTTCCATTATAATCCCTACAGCAAGAAACATCTACAAACAAAACTTTTTTTATCTGTATCCTCTGGTGGCTCTGACAGTAAATCTGCTCTTAGCTTGGCAATGCCATTGTTTTCCCTACACAATCATGGGGTTCGCCTTCGCAGCTCAAAGGGACATAATCGGCTACGTTTCTGGTGGTACATCTTTGTATGGTTACATCTGGAAATGTCAACGGCACCTGATATGCTTCTATCCTGGCTGCTGTTAGCAGACATTTCCCTCTATCCAACAATTCTGTAACCCATAGTTACAGATGATTCCTTCTCATACGCATAGTACAGTGTTGCCAATCCCTGATAACAAGGTGGATACCCCTGGGCCTCCTCATCCAATTTTGCACTGTAGTATGCTATTGGCTGCTTCGCTTTTCCAGTGCCTGTCTCTTGTGTTAGAACTGCTGCGGCATAGCCTTCCCGTCGATTGGATACATACAGGTGGAAAGTCGTTTCATAATCGGACAAGGCCAATGCCGTGGCAGATTGTAATTCCTGTTTAATAGTGTTGAATGCTATCTCCACATCCTCATTCTACTGCAGGCTGGTTCTCGAATTGTTATGGCCTGCTTCCTTCAGTATCTTCCTCAGTGGTGCGACAAGCAGCATATTCTACAATCCAATCTGAGCTGTATCCTGTCATTCCCAGAAACGTCATTATCTGCCCTCCTGTCTGGGGCTTTGGAGCTTTAGTTATCGCCTCAATCTTACTCGCCGCTGTTGCCTTCACACCTTTAGACACCATCCTCCCTAAGTATTCCACCTGCTGCTTGCAGAATTGAAGCTTTTTCCTGGATAATTTCTGTCCTCCATATGCCAGTTTCACTAAAAGAGTCACAGTATCCCGTCCACACTGCTCCACACTTTCAGAGCAAATCAACAAAACATCCACGTACTGTATCAGTGTACTTTCCAGCGGGATGCCATCCAAATCTGCCTTCAATGCTTCGTTAAAAACGAATGCTAAAATCCTTGTGACATTCCTGTGTAAGTGTACTGGCCGCCTCTGTATGTAAGTGCAAAGATACTGACACTGTTCGGATAGGGGAATGCTGAAGAAAGCTGAACACAAATCAATCACTGAAACGTAACTCGCTTCTGGCGGAATATTGGTCAGCAGCGTGAGTGGATTTGGGTCCTCTGCTGCCAAATCCTCCACAACCTCATTCACCGCTCGAAAGTCATGCACCAGTCTCCATTTAGACTTGTCCGCCTTTGGGACAGGCAACAGCGGAGTATTCCAGGGGCTGTCTACCCTCTTAAGTACTCCTGCCTCAAACAGTCCCTGTATCATCGGTGTTGTTCCTTCTTCTGCTTCCGGTGTTAAGAGACATTGTGATCTCCTGGGAGGAACTGCTCCTCTGTTTAACTTTACTTCCACCGGACTGGCTGTTTTTATTTTCCCTACGTCCGTGTCAGGTTGCGACCACAGAATAGATGGTATCTTATCTAACCTTTTGTCTTTCTGCTGGCTTCTCTCCTTTCCCAGCAATGGCATGTGTGGTTGAGCAGTTATTTCGACCTCTTTCATTGTCGCTGCCATATCTACACTTACCATTATTTTAATGCAATTGTCTTCTGATATCCACACCTCCGGCGTGATTTTCCTCCACACTGTTACGGTTTCAGCACTCTTAACTAAGGGTCCTAAGTCTTTAGACTGTTATCCCTCATTTACCAACAACGTTACGTGGAGTGCAGCCTCCGGTATCCTGTACAATTTTCCTAAAAAGGTGTTCCACTTAACTTGTAAAGCTGCCCCTTGTTTTCAAATTATCACAGCCTCCCCTTCCAGGTGCTGCTGGCTACATGCCTGCAGGTGCCATCTCTCCTCTAACTCCCTGTTCCGAGTCTCGTCAAAAATCACTGTACAATGCAGCTCACTACCAGCTGAGCATCTGTTCTTTCCACACTCAGCCCGCTCCTAGTACATTCTAATTTTAATTCCAGTTTCAATAAGTCATCTCTGCCTAACAAATTAATCGGAGATCCTTCAGATAGTAGCACCGGCAAAACAATTCCTTTATTTCCCATTTTCATCTGCACTGGGGCCGTGCATTGTATCAACTGTGTTTTCCCCGAGAATCCTACCGTCTTAATAAACTTTCTGACATGGGAAGGGGATGGGCATACTGTGGCTGTACACAAGTGTATGTGGCTCCACTATCTACAATCATTGGTGTCAGTTGCCCTTCTAACAGAACCTGAACAATAAGTTCTTCCTCCGCCTTCCTTGTTATCATTGGGTAATGTCCCTTCCCACTCGAGTTCTCGGGGCACCCCTAATACCTTGCATAGGGGTTCACAGGTTAGCTTGAGGCTGTGGGGGCTGGTCCTTGGCTAAGCTTCAGTGTCCTTCTTATCGGTTGCTGCTAGTGTGTGACAGGCCATGGTGTAAACGGACAATATCTTCTCATGGGATCTGGCTGATTACATCCCCAGCACAATTTCTCTACCTCTCTTTCCCCCTGTTTCCTCACTGGTCCCCTCTGCCCATAGCTCCTCTGTCCCCCTCCTAGGGACTTCCAGTCCTGTCCTGGCTGTTTGAATTTAGTCTGTTCCTGATAGGGCATTTGTGGGAATGCTCCTCCAAAGACCTTGATTATTGGCATGGGGTTTTCCGGCCCTTGTCATACAGTATGACCTGTTCCTTCATATAGCGGTGCTTCATCCAGTTCAACGGCTGTACTCACACTAGTGGTGGCTGGCAGCATCGTTTTGCTTTTCTCTTTTTCCTTCTTTTTGCGTTCTACGAGCTGCATTTGTATTAACTTTCTTTGCAACTCCTCCTGCTGCTCAGCCAACCTTCGTTTGTCTTTCCGACATTTCTCCACCGCGTGGACTACGTGGTCACTGAATGCTTGTGGGGTCAGTGACGTCAGCCCAACCACTTCCTCCAATTTGGATCTAACTTGCGGAATGCTTTGTCGGAACAGTGAGTTCATAAACCAGCTATTTTCCACCTCTAGCTCAGTCTCCAGTCTCCACCTTTCCAACTGGTTTTCTACATAGGCTGCTGGGTTTTCAGTGTCTCCCATTGCCCCCCCCCCCCTTTAAGGTTTTGTGGTCCACTCTGTGTGGATAAATCTTCCTGAGGGCCTGCCATACCCTCTGCCTCACTGGGTCAAAACAGGCCCCATCAGTCTTTGGGTTGGTGCACATTCTGTAAGCCAGCCATTTCCAGCAGTTCTTTTAGCTTGGAAGTTCCCATCAATCTTATCAGCAGTGCCTTCATATCTCCCATAGCCAACAATCGTCCCGTCGTCTCTTCCTCAAAGGCTCTAGTCCACTTCCCTGCCCACTCGTGCAGACTAGGCAGAGTATTTTCCAGCCCTTCCAGGTCCTGGGATCCCCAAAGGATATCCTGTACTTGTCCTGATCCTTTTACTAGCAGCGGCAGCATTCCTTTCTCCCCGTTCCATGTAAACCAACCTCCTTCTCCACCTGATTCCTCATCTATTGCTGGCCCTATTTCTACTGGCTGCCGCTCATACCTCCCTGGGGTATTCATTCACTCTTGCGCCTTCTCTCCTCTGGTCCCCTCGTCCATCTCCGATATTTGCCCCACCGTTCTCTCTAGTGTTTCTTCAAAGCTCTCGTCTCCTACCTTCTCGCAACTTCCTTCCGAATCACTCATCTCTTGCACCCTTGATGGGTCTCGTTCCCTTCTAGTCTGTCCATCTTTACGGTTTAACAGATATTCCTCATAATCCCTTTTCTCTCTCAAGTTCTTTAACCTCTCAAACACTCTAGCCATTTCACTTTTCTCCTGTTTCATCTTTACCTTTTCTGCCTCTACCTCGTTCCTTAGCGCCTCTCTCTCTCTGTCATGTTGCTCTCTCTTTTTAAAGGTATTTCAGATATTCACGGTTCGTTTACTGGATAATAATATTTACTCTAATTGTATGCCTAGTCTATCGTCTAACTACCAGCGCTTTATACTATTTATCGGACTGTCCTTGTTACCTATTCCGTACTGCCCGTGCAGACCTCTACCTGGAGCGGCATCCACAGAACTTTCTCTTTGCACCTCGACTGTTCAGACCCTTATCACTTAAGGCGGTATCCACGAGGAATTTCTCTATTTTTCCTTTCCCTGCCCGTTCAGACCTTCGTTTCGTACAAAGCGTTATCCACAGGGACTTATCAACACCACGTGGAATTTTTCTTCACTTAACTCCTTATTAGCTTATTCGTACTTGCCCCCACTGCAGTGTTCTCGATCAATCCTCTGAGCCTCCTGTTAACCCCCAATTCTGGCAGATTATTTGGACCGGAGAGAACTTTCGGCAGTGGTTCCACACTTCTGAGTCCCCGAGACCAACCCAAAACCAACAGAATTCTTAGTCCAAATTGTCGCAAAAAGCGCTTACCTTTTGTTTGGGTGCACCTTTAATTCTGTTAGCACTGTGAGGGTACCAGGGGATCCGGGAAGCGTCCCCGATCTGTCGTTTCCTTGACTTGGGTCTCTTTCTGCTCCTGCTCCTGTCGCCAATTTTGTCGTGGTTTCTTGAAATGATCAGGAGACGCAGAATATTCTTCGAGAAGTTAAGCCTTCATTTGCAAACAAAAGCTGAAGCAACCAAGGAACTTGTCATTGACTGCCCGCCGAGCCCAGTACACAGCGTTTTTTATAGTCATTTATTTCAGTTACATTTCGGCCATATCGGCATACCTAATCATTCTTCAACAATTTATCACCAAGATGTCACCTCCCAACCTGCCTCCATTATCTTTTCCCAGTCAATCTAGTTCCATCCCTGTCTATAATTCAGGCCATATGATCTCTCCTCCCTGGCCACAGTTATCTCTCAATCAGCTATTAATATTCCTTTGCCTGTTTTATCCACCGTTATCTTTTCACTAGCTATTAACTCATTCCATAATGTATAGGTTACATTTCAGCTAAGTTATAGTACATAGAATATAGTTCAATTAATACACTTCGGCTAATTATAGATGATGTATCGAGTAAACTAATACATAGTACATGCTGCGTATGTAAGAGTATATGTAAATAATATATAGGTTACATAGTGCAATTAATACACGACTGCGAATGCTATTCCAGGCGTATATTTCTCAATAAATCCTGATTGAGAAGTTGCAGGACCTAGGGATTTTTAACTCTCTCTATGACTGGATCCTCGACTTCCTAACCAGAAGACCACAGTCTGTGCGGATTGGTTATAATATATGCTCTTTACTGACGATCAACAAAGGCGCACCTCAGGGGTGTGCGATTAGCCCATTGTTCTATATTCTATATACACATGACTGTGTGGCTAGGCACAGTTCAAACACGATCTATGAACTTGGATTGTTAGTAGAATCTCAAGTGGTGACGAGAGGACGTACAGGAGTGAGCTATGCCAACTAATGGAGTGGTGGCGCAGCAGCAACGTGCTCTCAACATCAGTAAGACGAAAGAGCTGATTCTGGACTTCAGGAAGGGTAAGACGAAGGGACCCATGCCAATCCTCATAGAGGGATCAGAAGTGAAGAGAACGGGCAGCTTCAAGTTCCTACGTGTCAAGATCTCTGAGGATCAAACCTAGTCCCAATATATCAATGCAATTAAAAAGAAAGCAAGCCAGCGGCTATACTTTATTAGGAGTTTGAAGAGACTTTGCATGTCAACAAATACACTCAAAAGTTTCTATATTTGTACCGTGGACAGCATTCTGACAGGCTGCATTACTGTTTGGTATGGAGAGGCTACTGCACAGGACCGAAATAAGCTGCAGAGGTTGTGAATCTAGTCGGCTTCATCTTGGGCACTTGCCTAAATATTACAAAGGAGATCTTTAGCGAGCGGTGTCTCAGAAAGGCAACGGTCATTATTAAGGACCTCCTGCACCCAGGGCATGCACTTTTTCCACTGTTATCATCAGGCTGGAGGTACAGAAGCCCAAAGGTACACAGTGAAGGCATGCCCGGGGTACTGCAGGTCCTTAATAAAGAACAGCTTTTCCCCCTCTTCAGTTCATTCCTAAATGGCCATTGAAGCTTTGAACACAACCTTGCTTTTTTAATACACAGTTTCAGCTTTTGCACGTATTTTTAAGTCTATTCAATATACGTAATTGATTGACTGATTTATTTGTTATTATTGTATTTTATCTTATTTAGTATTATTTTTCTCTTTTTCTGTAAGATTATGTATTGCATTGAACTGCTACTACCAAGTTTAAAAAATTCACGTCACATGTCGGCGATATTAAACCTGATTTTGATTCTGATCCTGATGAATAAAACACAAAGTGCGTATAGTAAAGCACAACACTTGAAAACAGTACCGAGTAAATGTGAAATAAACAGCTCGCTGTCCAAGTGACGAGACTTCGGTGGGGGCAGGATATTCAGTGGACACGCAGCTCGAGGGAAGAAGTTGTCACCCAGACAGGCATTCCACAACACGGTACTTCTTGCTCTTGACCCTCTCCGGAGCAGGACGATGGATGAGCGATGTAGAGTGGTCGACCTGTGCCTTCTTGTTCCCCCATCATCGTTTCTCTTTGTCTTATCCCCGCTGACACCCAGGCTACTGTTCTTGCACCATTGAACAAGCCTCTCTCCCTCCTCTCCGTTTGCTGACTCACCAGTGTTGCTGATGATACCAACCACTGTAATATCATCAGCGAACCTGATGATGTTGTTTGAGCTGAATCTGTCAGTGCAGACGTCAGACAGTAGTTTGGATATATCGGAATGAATACACAACCCTAGGGGGTGGAGGAATGCTGGAGGCTGATCAGTGCTCAGCGTAATGGAGCGTGTGTTGTTGCTGCCGACACGAACGTAGTGGGGCTTTCCTTCAGAAAGTCCAGAATCCACTTACGGAGAGGAGTGTTGAGTCACAACGAGGGCAGATTACCTATCAGCCTCTGAGGGATGATGGTGTTAACGCCGAGTTCACGTCTGTCAACAACATCCCGGCGTACGAGGCATCGGCTTCTCGGTTGGACAAGTCGGGTAGAAGGCAAGGCCGTGACGTCACCAGTGGAACTGCTTGAGCGGTCGGCGAAATGAAATGATCCAATGTAACCCGATGGCGACATTTTATACGATCCATTACCATCCACTCAAAGCACAGCTCAACTGTTGATCTCCGTGCCGCTGGGCGTCATCATTTAGCCCAGTTATCGTTGTTCTCCTGGGCACCGGAATAATGGTTGCTGCCGTCAGCTTGAAGAAAGCTGTTAAAGTTCTCAGTTAAGACTTCTGTTGTCCGGGAACTTGCTCCCACGGCCCCTGACTGTGTAAATTGTCCGGCTCTGCGGATGTGCGTTAGTTTTCCCAGGGTAGTGTCCTTTTCACGTCAACAGGGGCCAGAGTGGATGTCTGTTCCTCTCAGAGAGAAGAGACTTTTCTCAATGGCACATCATTCATTTGATCTAAACGTGCATAGAAAACATCCCCCCGTCAGAAATGGAGGCGTCACAGTTATTGACGCTTAGTGTCCGCTGGTCATCCGTTCTCGTGTGTGTACCTTTCTACATGCTCCGCCTGTCCCTGGTTTCACCAAGGTGTCTGTGCCTTTTCTGTGGGAACTTCCGCATCTCCTCTCTGTGTCGTAAGGTGGCGTTGGGAGCGGACCCAGATGCAAGACACAGACACTGACCTACCAGGAAGCGGACTAGGCGTGAGAAGGAAGCACGGAAAGTGGGGAAGAAAGGACGATGTACACGACACAGGTCCCGGACGAGACAAGGACTCCGGGCCTGGGCTAGGACTTGACGAGGATGGCGGAGCCAGGACATGGAACTGGAATCTAGGAGCCTGGGCTTGGACTCTGAGCCAGAGACTGGACAAGAACCCAGAACCTGGGTCTTGACTCGGGCTCAGACCCCAGAACTAGGAGAGGACATGACGAGGTTACAGGACTGGACGTGAGACTCCTGGACAGGACAAGATAACCCCAGCATAGGGCGAGATATCACAGGCACCGGGCTTGGCAAGGTACTCCTGGGCTGAGCGAGGCACATGACAAGACGAGAACACAAAGCCGTGGCTTGGACAGGACAAGGACCTTGTACGTGTCTAGGACTGGACGACACCCAGAAGCCTTGACTTGGTCGAGGGAGAACAGGAACGCAGAACACAGAGCCGACGTAGATTTAGGAACATGGAACATGGAGATGGAAAGGGCGAGACACCAGACACAGTCAAGGTGAGGCGAGGCTTCAGGCGGAGGCGAGTCGAGGCTCCAGACAGAGGTGAGTCAAGGCTCCAGACACAGGCAAGGCGAGGCGTGGCTGCAGGAAGAAGGTGAAGAGAAGGGATACGGACCGGGGTTTGGACAGGAACCATCCAGCACCCGGAGGCTGAATGCTGAAGTTATTTATGAAGCCAGCCCAAACAAGAATCAACTGCCTGAGCAGAAACTGGGGAGACCTGGAACCTGCAATATGGAACATGGACCGGACCGTGAACCGGAATGCGGGTTTCCCGGACTGGGCTGTGTCACTCTGAGGGCACGCTATCCACTCTCCTGCTGACTTCAGGTTTGTTACGTGGGATCATGAATGGTTCAGGGCCTACAGATTTGAGGAGGACAGAATTAACAGCAACAGACGATAAAAACACGCGGACAATTTACCTGAGCAGAGGAGACAAGAACAAATAGAGTCGTTTTTGGAAATATTGAAGTTTTTGCAGGAATTTGAAAATGACGGACATAGCGATTATTCCAAAAATTTGCACTCGGCGGATATAAGAATTGCTTAGCTCGTATCAGAGTCTCAGTGATACACACCCACTGGCTCTTTACCCCGCCTGGGAGCAAAGAAACAACTGCACACAAACAGCAGGAGCACCTCGGAATACCGTTATCGATAGCATTCGGCGTTCAACACCATCGTCCCCTCAGTATGAATCAACAAGCTTCAGACGGGCTCTGCTCCTCTCTCTGCAACTGGATCCGCAGTTCCCTCAGCGGGAGTTCACAGTCAATAAAAACTACTTATTGCTCGCTGAGAGTTAACACAGACACACCTGAAGGATGTGTGCTCAGTCTGCTGTGCAATCTGTCATGTCTGTATATCTAAACATAGCTACAACATGCGTGATATATTCGCATCTTTTTATTAAATTTTTGCTGTTAAAGTCTCAGCCCTTCTTGCCCTGGTCCAAGGAGCGTGATAGGCTGGTGATACCGAGACTGCACCCATCCGTTGAGGTTTATCCCGGGAAATTTACCTCCATCACCCGGCCCCGTATCGGATCCAAAATTCATCTGACTCGATAACCGGTGTCTTCAACTGTTTTACATCATTCCAGGGCAACGGAAGCGGAACTTCCACCTGTTGTGTTTTTGCAGACAGAGAAGGTTAAAGTGGGCAACAGCACCTTCGGGACACTGCTCCATCTGTCTGAGTACATCCATCTTTCGCCCGTTCAGACAAGGCAGTGAGATCCAGATCTCTCACGGTCTCTCGTTCTGGGTGGCCATCGTTGTCTTTATTTTTGTTGAATCCATACCACTGTTTCGACGACGAAGCGCAGCCAATCTTTCCCATTAAATGCGAGAAATGAGCCTTTTCCATTTGTGTGGGCTTCTCAAAAGTTTGTAAATTCAGTTAAACCTTCCTTCAACAGGTGTTGTATATCATCCACACAGATCAATACATTACAACAGCACATCGAGGTGATATAAGGTAAAACATCAACAGAGTGTAACAAATCATTATGGTTACGGAGAGAGTACAGTGAACACGTAGATAGACTGTGAGAGAAAGAGTCCAACTTATCACGCTGGGTACATTCAATGTGCTTACAACAACAGCCTGGAAGGTCTCGTGGAATCTGGGGCTTTCCAGCTTTGTCATTTTTGGATCTCTTTCTACCCGTGTGTTGCTGAATAAACAGCAGTGACTGTACTTGATCCCTCACCCACATGGTTCAATCTCCACATTTACTCACATCTTGTGCAGTCTCTCTCTAGCCCTATGTCTTCCCACTTCAGTGATATACAGTATATCAGCAATGTCCCTTCCAACCTTTGTCTTAATTCTGAAGTGTTATCGTGCACCTTTTATTTCATTGTGTTTTTCAGGAATCTTTTTTTTTGTTGTTGGTTAGAACCTCCAGAGGTTTAATTGAATGCAACATCTGGTAAAATAAGAATTACAAGGTACCGGCCCAGGGTATGGCAGGAAAGATTCTAGCACGTATAGAGCAGTAGTTGGTCGGCAGGAGACGAGGAGTGGGAATAAAGCAAGCCTTTACTGTTTTGCTGCAGTGACTAGCGATGTTCCACAATGATCTGCGACGGGACCGATTATTTTTACCTTATGTGTCAATGATTTGGATGATGGAATTGATGGTTGTTGCGGTGTTTGCAGAGGATATGCAGAGAGGTGAAGGGGCAGGTAATTTTCTGGAGAAGGACTTAGGACAGATTAGGAGGACGTGCAAAGATGTGCAAATGAAATAGAGTGTCGGGAAGGGTATGTCATTTGCTTTGGTAGAAGAAGTGAAATGGTTTACTACTTTTTTTTTAATGGAATGAAAATAATAACAACCGAGACGCAAATGGACTTGGGAGATATTGCACAGGATTCCATAAAGGTTAATTTGCGGATTGGGTCAGTGGTGAAGAAGGCAACTGCAATGTTAAGATTCAGTTCAAGAGGACTAGAATGTAAAAACAAGAATGTAATGTTGTGATTGTATAAGGCACTGGTGAGGCCCCACTTGCAATATTGTGAACAGTTCCGGACCGCGTATCTTAGATTGGATGTGCTGGAACAGGTGATGGTTCAAAGGAGGTTCACGAAAATGGTTCCAGGATTCAGCGGCTTGTCAGACAAAAACCGTTAGGTGACGCTGGGTCAATTAATCACTGGAATTCAGAAGACTGAGGGGTGCCCTAATGGATCATATCAAACAGTGAAAATCCTTGATTGAGTGGATGTGGAAAGTGCGCCTCCTCTGGTGGAAGAGTCTAAGTCCAGAGGTCACAGCTTCAGGAAAGAAGGGCGCCTTTTAGAACATAGATGAGCCGGAATCCTTTTAATCAGAGTGGTGAATCTATGGATTTGCTTCTGGTTGTATATAGATTTAAACTAGAGGTAATGGGGGAAGCCAGAAGTTTGGTGAAAGACAGAAGACTGGAGCCGAAGAAAAAGTTTTCAGTCACGATAAAATGGCGGAGCAGACTCGATGGTTCAAATGGCCTAATTCTACTCCTATATCTGTTCTCTTAAAGGTTAAAAGCAGCCATTACAGTTTTTCGTTTCGCCGTTATAAAATGGTTTCAGCATTAATATTTGTCACAATGAAGCTCACAGCATGTGATATTGTTTGTTTTTTTTGTTTTTTCGGTTATTTTCGGTTCCTTTTCTTGAATTCGTTTCTTGCATTTGTAGCTTTTTAAGACGTTACCTTGGAATGATTTGTGTTTTCTGGGAAATGCACTTTCGTAGAACGCTCAATTAAGAGTTATTCCCCTGCAGCGCAGAAACAGTCCTTTCAGCCCATCTAGTCCATTACAAACTCTGCCTGTACTCATCCACCTGCACGCAAACCACAACCTCAATACTTCTCTCAGCGATGTACCCACACAAACTTCTCTTAGATACTGCAATTGAACCTGCATCTACCGGTTCCGATCCAATTCTTCTGGGAAATGGACTTGCATACAATGCGTAATTTAAATTAATTCTCCTACAGCACAGGACTTTTCAGCCCATCTAGTCCGTGCCATTCTCTGATTGGCCCCTTCCACCTGCTGCTAGACTATACTCTTCCATAACTCTTTCATCCATGTACTGTACATATAAATAACTGCTCTTAAACGCTGAAATTTAACCTGCACCTACCACTTCTGCCGGGAGATGGTTCAATGCACCGCTCGGTTAATCGGAGGAGTGCATGATATTAAAAAGTGTAGGAACCCCAGCCGGGATCTCCGCTGACTTTCCAATGCTCCAGTTAATCAAGTTCTAACCTTTTCAACATAGCACTGTCTTCATTTCCTTAAATACCAGCGACATCCGTTTAGGTTCCCCTGGATTCTTACCCGATTATTGAGATCTTTCCTTCAAGTAGCTGATGACAAGCCCACACAATTCTGCAAATCTGGATTTACAGTATCTTCTACAACGTTAGCGCTAACATCTCAATTCCTCTGACCGTGCCCTGATTTAGTAAGGTTAATATTTCCGGAGCTCTCTTTCCAACGCCATCGGATTCTTCTGCCACTTTCCAGGGATTCTGGATCTGTATTCCCATGCCAATTTATTTTGTCACACAGCGCAGACTTTTCCCATTCACTGCCTAAGTCATGTCCTGGTTTCCACTGCCAAATTGCAACAGCCCACTGTTGTCCGCATTAAATGCCCTCTGCTAGATTTAAACCAACTTCCCAGCTGGTTCAGAGCACAGAGCAACTTCGGTAGCGTTTCTCACCGTCTCCTCTATCCCCTTCTCGGTATAATCCACAGATTTGCTGGTCCAGTTTGACACATTTCACAGTCCATCTATAGGATTAATATCAATACCAAGGAACCCGTCGCTCTCCCTGCAGCACCCCGCAGGTCATATGCCTCTAACCAGCCCAGAGAGAGAAGCATCTGCGAGCATTCTCTGGCTTCTCCCATTGATTCATCCTGAATTCTCCACACCTTACCGTTTTCTACCAGCCTCCCATGCAGAACGATATCAAACACCTGGTTATCGTCAATATAGGCGAAGACCCCCACATTCACTTCATCAAGCTTCTTGATAATTTCCTCAAAAATGTCTGTAATCAGATTAGATAGGACCTGCCAGGTTTACTATCCCTTTCTGTCGTAATCTTTAATATCCCATTCCTTGTGATCCCTTCCAATAACTTACCCTGGTCTGCTGTCAGTTTTCATTCTTCTTTACCGAACCTTTCCAACACAAATGAGTAAATGTAGCTCTCCTCTAGTTGGCTGGAACATCACTTGTAGCTATGATCATTTTATATGTCTCTGGCAGCATTAGCGCAGTTTCGGGCCCAATTCAGCTGAAGAGAGCAAGCACCTGTTCTGTAAACTGGATGCAATCCATAACTTGACGAACGTTTCCTCACTTCTTTCCATGGCCTCCTCTACTGTCAAGGTGAAGTCACACTCAGGTTGGAGGAACAACACCTTATATACCGGCTGGGTAGCATCCAACCTGATGGCATGAACATTAATTTCTCTAACTTCCGTTAATGCCCCTCCTCCCCTTCTTACCCCATCCCTGATTTATTTATTTCCCCTCCCCCCTTTTTCCTCTCTCTGTCCATCACTCTGCCTGTTCCCCAATTTCCCCCGGTGCTCCCCTCCCCCTTTCTTTCTCCTGAGGCCTCCCGTCCCAAAATCCTTTCCCTTCTCAGATCTGTAACCCTTTTGCCAATCACCTGTCCAGCTCTTACTTTCACCCCTCCCCCTCCGGTCTTCTCCTATCATTTCGCATTTCCCCCTCCCCCTCCTACTTTCAAATCTCTTGCTATCTTTCCTTTCAGTTAGTCCTGACGAAGGGTCTCGGCCCGAAACGTCAACAGTGCTTCTCCTAATAGATGCTGCCTGGCCTGCTGTGTTCCACCAACATTTTGTGTGTGGAACCTAATCCTTTGACCGTTTTATTTGGTATTGTTGGAGGAAAACATATTATTCTGGAGTCATCTGACTTGTACATTTTGGCTTTTATTTCTCTTATGGCCAGAAGGACGCTTTTGTTTAAATGGCCCCTCCTACTGACGTCCAGTGGTTACGTGATGTGTTGTCATTTTTAAATTTGGAGAAGATTCAATGTTCAAACTCTGAATCTAGTCAAGACTTTGAAACAGTGTGGGGAGTTTTACTGAATTATCTTCAAAACCTTTGATTTGCTGTTAAAGCACAGATAATAACTAATATTTTTTTCCTCTTTTTCTTTACCAGTAAGCTTCGGTCTTGGTAGTGGGTTAGATATTTTATTTAAAAAATTACCTTATTTCAATGTTACGAATTAATTAACCTGTATAAATATAGGGTAAGGAGTCTTTATGTAAGATTTAGTACAATATATTCATATATATTTTCCTTGTTCTCTGTATTCTTACATGTAAATTAATTAATAAAATTATTGGAAAAGGAAAAGGAAAAAGGAAAGTGATGATGTAGCGTTCTCTATGATATTGGACATTTCATTCTGAGGAATAAATACCTGGCCACTTCTGTCTGTGCCAGTTCAGTCTGACTGCAGAAGGTCTCCCATTTTTCAGAAATTCATGTCGTAGCTAATAGCTTGGGTCACATCTGCCTACACCAGCACCCCTGGCATTCATTCCAGTCACACATCACTGTAAGTATTAAAAACACATCACCGTTAAGCATTCTGAGTCATGTTTAACTGCACAGTCTTACAGCAGGCGCATCTTTTCATAGCAGCAGTGATGGAAGAATATACAAAATTACTCTAAATTACAAAATAAATAAATCATGCAACAAAAGACGACTGAGTTCGTGTGTCTCCTTTCACCGTAAATGCATGTCCTCTGGTATTAGACATTTTGTCCTCAGCGAATAATACCGGATATCGACGGTGCCTGTCCGATAGACCTCCAGCAGTCTGTGCCGCTCTACAGAAGATATCCCTAGATTGTTCAGTCTTTCGTTATCCAGGTAGTATCCTACAACACCACAGCACAGTACCTGCTCTTCGGCCCTCGATGTTGTGCCGACCCATATATTCCTTAAAAAAAGTACTAAACGCACACTAACCAATAACCCTCTATTTTTCTTTCATCCATGTGCCTGTCCAAGAGGCTCTTAAATGCCCTAATGCTTTAGCCACCACCACCATCCCTGGCAAGTCATTCCAGGCACCGACAACCCTCTGTGTAAAAATATACCCCTGATGTCTCCTCTGAACCTTCCTCCCTTGACTTTATACATTTGCCGTCTGGTGTTTGCTATTGGTGCCTTGGAAAACAGGTACTGGCTATCCACCCAATCTATATCTCTCATAATCTTGTAGACCTCTATCAAGACCTGTCTCATCCTCCTACGCTCTAAAGATAAAAGTCCCAGCTCTGCTAACCTTGCCTCATGAGACTTGTTTTCCAGTCCAGGCAAAATCCTGGTAAATCTCCTCAGCACCCTCTCCATAGCCTCCATATCCTTCCTATAATCAGGTGACAAAAACTGAACTCAATACTTTTAGTGCGGTCTCACCAGCGATTTGTAGAGTTGCAACATGACCTCTCTACTCTTGAACTCAATCCCCCGATTAATGAAGCCTAGTATCCCATAGGCCTTCTTCACTGTCCTATCAACCTGTGCAGCGATCTTGAGGGATGTATGGATTTGAACCCCAAGCTCCCTCTGTTCATCCACACTCTTAAGCAACCGACAATTAATCCTGTACTCAGCCTTCTGGTTTGTCCTTCCAAAATGCATCACTTCACACTTATCCGGATTGAACTCCAACAGCCACTTTTCTGCCCAACTCTGCATCCTGTCTGTATCCTCTTGAAACCTTCGACATACTACAGCACCATTCACAAATCCTCCAATATTCCTGTCATCTTTAAACTTACTCACCCATTCTTCCGACTCTTCATCCAGGTCATTTATAAAAATCATAAAGAGCAGGGGTCCCAGGACAAATCCTTGCTGTATTCCACTGGTCACCGACCCCCAGGCAGAATACTTTCCTTCCACTACTACCTTCTGCCTTCTTCCTGCAAGCCAAATTTTTTTTTATCCAAACAGCCAAGGTTCCACTGATCCCAAACCTCTTGACTTTCTGGATAACTCTCTCGTGGGGGACTTTGTCAAATGCTTTGCTAAAGTCCATGTAGACCACATCTACCGTCCAGCCACATCAATTTCTCTTGATAAATCTTCAAACAACTCAATTAGGTTCGTGAGGCACGACCTTCCCTTCACAAAGCCATGTTGACTATCCTTGAGTAGATTGTGCTTCTCCAAATGCTCGTAGATCCTATCCTTAAGAATGCTTCCAATAGTTTGCAGACCACCGATGTAAAACTTACTGGTCTATAATTCCCAGGATTTTTCCTATTACCTTTTATTTTAAAAAGGGAACGACATTTGCTATTCTTCAATCCTCTGGCACCTCTTTATGTTGCCTTCTTTATCCTTCAGTGGCCCCATTCTTGTCATCCTTCTGTTCTTCACATATGCATAGAACTCCTTGGGGTTCTCCTTAATCCTACATGCCAAGGCCTTCTCATACCCCCTTTGAGCTTTCCTACGTCCTTTCTTAAGCTCCTTCTTGGCTACCCTATATTTCTCATGAGCCCCTCCTGCTTCCTGCTTCTTATATCTAACATATGCTTCCTTCTACCTCTTGACGAGTTTCCTCACGTATTTCGTCAGCCACGGTTACTTTTTCCTATCACTTTTTCCTTGTCTCAGTGGGGCAAATCTATCCAGAATCTAGCACAAGTGGACCCTAAACTTCCTCCACATTACCTCTGTGCTTTCCCCTTTGAACATGTTTCCAACTTACTCTCGCTAGTTCCTGCCTCACCCATTCATACTTAGCCCTTTCCCAGCTAAGCACTTTCCCATTTTGTCTGTTTTTATCCTTTTGAACTTCTTGCACTCATTGTTCAAAGCCTCCACATTTTCCCTATAATATAATGCAATACTTCAGATGCGTGAGACTGGAGATTTATAAAAACTGCAAAGTAAAGACCTAGCACTGGAACTCAGTGCCTCGACTAGGAAGGGCAGGCAGAAACCCCGTAGAATTTTCAGGGAGTTATGAACTGCAACCCCGATATTCCCATGGAGATCAACACTGTACATCAACAGAGTCCAATCTCTTCCTATGACACAGGCCATACATACCTCCTGAATTTCCTCTCCACTCTTCCAGGACTAAACTTCCTTTGCCTGGAATGTTAAGCAGAACTAAACGCAACAGTTGAAGAAGCATCTATTGCGAATAATAGAGTTGATGTTTCGGACGAGGCCCTTCCCTTTCAGCGTTGAGACTGACCCTTCTTCCCAACCATTCTATGCTGTCCTGGTGCCCACCTAAACTAGACTCACCTGCTTGCACTGGACCCATCTCCTCAGGGACAGAAATTAGTTTGAAAATACGCCGCATTCACGGGGGCACATATAAGCTAAAAGGTGTTTATCGATGCTGTGTCTCTGTCTAGACCTTTTCTATAGAGTTCTTATCCACAATGTCGTTTAAATTTCTGTAAGTCCAGGACGTCTACGGAAGACGGTTTTGGTCTCTTGACACTTACATACTGTTCAGATTTCATACCTTCCTAGGATGGTCAGGGTCAATTTTGACCCTGGCTCACGAATACCCCTACAACAAGTATCTGTACCAGATCCTGAGCCACTGATCTATTTACAATGTCGGCATAGCCTATCGGACATTAATAAGAGTGTGATTAATCCTTAATTAATGTATCAGAGATGAGGGTATATGTCTTACGCCACTCGTCGTTGGAGAAAAAACATAGAGTGTCGCACAATATAACGTCCGATTTTACCTAAGACATGAAAACTTAACAGACATAAAGAATTAAATATATTTTATTAAAACCGAAAAAGGCAAGAACATTCTGGAACTGTGGGATTTATTATACACGATTATTAAATAACCATTACAACCAGCAAACACTGTCCTCACTGCAATATCATAAAAAATCCTACTAACTATTGTTACGGACCCCGTAATGGGTTTAAGAAACCAGCAGAAATGGAACACACCTAGAGTCTGGTTTTGCTATCATCAAAACTCTACTTATTAGTATCTACGTAATAAAGTGATATAAAACCAGATAAATCAAACAGGTTATCAGAGTATATGCATGTATAGTGTGTAAATATAAAACCCCAAACTTCTTCAAACTTAGGTGGAAAATCATACAGTCTTACTATAGTGTAGGAATGAAGTCAGTTCAGTTCGTGATATTGAGTTGAGTAGAATTGAGGAGAGAAAGAGAGATGATTTGTTTTCCCAGTGCGCCGATGCCGTCAAATCTTCCCGTTACACAGACACCATCTAGAGGTAAGTATCGTTCACGCTATAAAATACAAACCAATGAAAGATACTAGACATTACTATAAATACAACCCCAGCGTGGCCAAGTGATTAAGGCGTTGGTCTAGTAGTCACTAGCTCGAGCCTCAGTTGACGCAACGTGTTGTGTCCTTGAGTAACCAACTTCAGCTGAAAAACACGTTAAAATAGTAACAAGCAACTGATTGTACGGGGGTGTCTGCAGAGGAGATACAACATCCAGTTTGCTCTGATAAAATTTTATTAGAAATCAGAAAGTGAGATGACATTCCTTCCTTTAAGCAGAAGAGACATTTGGGGTTTTCCACAGAGATTTGCGCAATTAAGAACAGAATGCAGGAGTTCTACTTTGTTAAAGTTTTTCCGAAAAAGTTTTATCTAATGCGAAGCATCAGTAGCAAGTTTTCTGTAAGTTGGTGCAGTGCGCTGACTTTCCGGTCATATCATTCTTATGCAAATGTATAAATTAACGAATGACTTTATATTTCAGCCGATTTGTTCTTGAATATCCTCCGATCATGACTCTGTCTACCATTATCGAAAGGGCTGTGGCAGTGACGACAGCGCGAATTTGTTGAAAAATAAAATAAAAGGTAGTAGGAGATTAATTGTTGGTACAACGTGGGGAATTCGGCTGCGGTACCGAATGATCTGTCCCCATCCCGTGTCTCTCTCGGCTTTAAACAAGTTTAATTCTCCCCTGTGGGGTTCTCCGTTGACAGTTCTGTAGTGTCTAGTTCAAAACACAGCATTCGCCTCTGAGAATATGATAGACATTTTGTTTAATATTTAATTGCATAATTGAAATGAGCGGATATTTCGCTGCGTTGATGAACTGCTCTCTGAACTTGGACTGTGTTACCCCATAAATAAACGTGTTTGTGCAGCAACTTAATATCATCATCATGTCTCCGGAGTGTTGAAGTATGTATTCCGAATCCTTGTAATTCTTTGGATCCAATCCGGCGATGGTGTAATAAAGGAATTCGACAACACTCACCGACCACAGGATGATGAAGCTCCCCGAGATGGTGAGGAGTAAGATCACAGACCTCCTCCTGCTCTCCATCTCCGGGTCACTGCGGTTCTCCGCCTTGCTCTGACCCCTCAGCCCCTTACGGACGCGACTTGTCACTAAAATGTGTCTGACTGTCAGACCGTTTAACAGCAATATTAACACGAACGGGAGTAATGGCATTAGAACGGTAGAAAACCAGTCATATCCTACCCACCCGGGATCCGTATAGAAGCCTGGCTTTGTAATACAGTCCCAGGGTATATTGTCAATCACTTTCATAGGCTGCAATATAAAGAAGTGGGGCAATGATTTAAAAGAGAAGAGAAGGCCGGTTGTTGTCAGAACCACAACCGCAGTTCTCCCGGTGCAATACTTTCCTTTCAGTTTCTGGCAACAGATGGCGACAAATCGATCAAATGTAAAAGCGACAGTGAACCAGACGGAACATTCAGTGGCTGCAAATCCCAGGACAGCTATCGAACTGCATACGGGGGTGATGTCCAGGAAAGTCCCGGGGAAGTAATAATAACTGACCCGCCACAACATAACATTAAAGACGATGGTCAGTAGATCCGCCGTTGCCATGGACACCAGGTAGCGCGTGGTGCAGATGGAGAGCCCGCATTTGCCCCGGGACAGGATCGCGATAGCAATTACATTCACTGGGAAACAGCAAAAAGAATGATAATTACTCTCTCGCCGCTCTCTATGTCACAGGAAAAATATAAGCTGTTAATTGACAACAATCAAACTTTGCAGAAAACTTATTTCAAATGATTTAAAAAGGTTGAGAGCGACAACATAGTTACTTCAAGACATCTGTCTCTTTTAGGTTGTTCCCCAGATTGCTGCAGGATTACTCTAAATGCTTCGATGCTGATTGTTGTACCGCGGAGTATCGTATGTACCTTACCCTGTCTGACCTCCAACAGACACAGCAGGGTTGGCTCTTAAATCTCACTTCACCTCACATGGGAAGAAAACCCGGTTCACGCAAAATGACACAGAACCTTATTTGAATTTTGGGAACTCCTGATGCCTTGGAGTCTACCTCCCAAGTGAAGGGGTCTAGCGAAATAAAGTTTCGGTGCAGCCTAGAAGGGCCGAATGGCCTGGTTTCTGTGATGTTGTATTCTCCGGTTCTATGGCTCGATGGTATCGAATCACAAACCAGAGAGAATCTGTGTGTTGCTGGAAATCCAAGCAACGCACAATAATGGAGGAACTCAGCAGGCCTGGCAGCATCCATGGAAAAGTGTCCAGTCGACCTCTCCGGCCGAGTAGAAGGAGCTGGGCCCGAAACGTCGTTGTACACTTCTTCATTGTGTGTGTGTGTGTGTGTGTGTGTGTGTGTGTGTGTGTGTGTGTGTGTGTGTGTGTGTGTGCGTGTGTGTGTGTGTGTGTGTGTGTGTGAGTGTGTGTGTGCGCGTGTGTTTGTGTGCGTGTGTGTGTGTGTGTGTGTGTGTGTGTGTGCGTGTGTGTGTGTGTGTGTGTGTGTGTGCGCGTGTGTTTGTGTGCGTGTGTGTGTGTGTGTGTGTGTGCGTGTGTGTGTGTGTGTGTGTGTGTGTGTTTGTGTGTGTGTCTGTGTGTGTGTGTGTGTGTGTGTGTGTGTGTGTGTGTGTGTGTGTGTGTGTGTGTGTGACCAGAGATGTCTACTTCTCCCAGCTGAATCTCACCGGCGATCCTCTTACTTCTTGCTCTTTAAACCTGTAGCAATTTCTGAAAATGCAACGCAATACTTTAAATTTGAATTTAAACCATGTTGCCCTATTGATGATGAACAGCACTAATGGCACTTAAAGGTGCAGAAGCGCTGGATTATCGGAGATTAATCCGACAGCCTGCTATGAATCAGAACTCCGATCTTCTGCTCTGCATCTATTTCAGCGGCCAGTTGATGTTCAGTCGAAGCCACGGATTCAACTGCCAGGGAACTTCTGAACGAACACAGAGTTTTGTCACCATGTCTGCACCGCACTCCGTCACACACCGGCATCACAACGCTGTCGGTAACTGACCGAGTCCACAGTACACAGAATATCCAGAACTGCAAATGTCACTTCGCAAACGTTCTTACCAGGAACACCTATAACGGCAACGATCAGGAAATAAATCTTTCTCACACGGAAAAATGTTTGAATCATTCTGTACGAGAGTCAGTCTGTCTTCCAGCTGCCCGCGATCTCGCTGAAGAAATGCTGAGCTGATGAATCTCCGCGGTCATTCATTTATACTCGCCCCAGCACACTCAATACTACACAAGGCTGACGTGTCTTCCAACAGCTGTGGTAAAAATAAGCATGATGTAATTCAAGTAAAATCCCAATTGGGATGAGGTATGGAAAGCTTGACACGGAATTGCAAATGTCAGAGATGAAGGAATGTCAATTCTAATAATCAGTGAAAGTTGATGTGAATCACTCTCCGGCTCACCTCTGGTTTTCATGATTGTTATTGTTGATCATCTGATGTCCATTCATTGGCTCCATAAATTTTGTGGCCATACAGCAATTGAGAGCTGGTATTGGGCTGCTCTGTTTACTGAAGAAATCTTCCCGGTTATGGATCTTGCCATAGAATTATTTTAAGATAATATACGTTTTGTACATTTCTGTAATAGAGTGAAGATCCTTAAACTAATATCAAATCCAGGCTTTCGCAGATACTGAACGCACGCAAACTGTTATTCAAATTAATTGCAGCACACACTAAAGTCTGGTAGAATTCACCAGTTCAGGCAGCATCTTCCAACAGTCAGTGTTTCTGGCCGGGACTCTTCCTCAGATCCGACAAGCAGAAAATCCCAGTGGGGATATCTGGGAATATCCCATTCCCAGTGCCCATTGCCGCTTCGACAGGTCGGTCCATGGCCTTCTTTTCTTCCACGTCGAGGCCACTCTCAACCTGGGTGAATAACAAACTCCATACAGCCTGTAAACTTATGGCATGAGAATGGATATCTCATCCTTCCGGAA
Source organism: Hypanus sabinus (assembly GCF_030144855.1). Classification (NCBI taxonomy): domain Eukaryota; kingdom Metazoa; phylum Chordata; class Chondrichthyes; order Myliobatiformes; family Dasyatidae; genus Hypanus; species Hypanus sabinus. Next base: position 165,801,303 of record NC_082715.1, read on the forward strand.
TTTCCCCGTCGTCTTTCCCTCTTCTTCATTTTCCCCACTTTAGCCTCTTACTGCTCTCCTCACCTACCTGTCCCTTCCCACGATCTCTCTCATCCTTCCCGGTCTCACATGATGCTTTCTCAGTCCAATCAGATTCCTCATTATGTTGTTCGTTTCGAACCAATATGAAGTACAGTAATTCCGTCACCGTATAGATGCCACTTCCACTCCCCCACCCTCATTTGAGGAGCACCTACATTTATTAAATTTGTATCAACAAGGACAATAGCTCTGTGGGTGGGGAAAAATTGGTAACGTTTTTGACAGTGAGGTAGATAGACATATTCACTTATTTTTCACTCTGATCTGCACTTTCACGGTAAACAGAACACAACACCATATTTCCCGACGTGATACCCCGAGGTTTACCTGCATTGAATGGCCTGAACAGAAAGTCACACATGAACACCCTGTCTCGGGTCCTGCTACTCGGTGCAGTGAAATGCAATAGAACGTCAGTTCTGGTGTGGAATTGATCAGCTTGTCATATGGTCCTCGAAGGCCGGACAGTTATCGATATTGATGTACGTACTGAGTCCGTTCCATGCATGAGAAGGGCTGGAATATTGACAAGGAGGGACGGTGTTCTCGGGAGTGCTGATGCAGAGATGGACAAGGAAATGGACGGTCATAATTCACTGAAGGCAGGGATGCGGGTTGTCATTAGCGACATGCATGTGCTCACTAGTGGTTCATCCAATACAAAGGACATATGTTTAATGGAAGTGGGAGCTTTAGCGTCAGATCGCGTAAGGTGTTGACTTTCTTCGTTAAGTTTTCATGAAAGTAATTGACGCTGCGGCAAAGAGGTGGCGGTGGAAGGAACCCAAGTGCTGAACACGGGCGCGGAGGCCGAGTCGGGAGACGTTACCGTCGTACAGCAACACACACACACACGCACGCACGCACGCGCACACACACACACGCACGCACGCACGCACGTGCACACACATCACACGCACAAACACACACGCACGCACACACACACACACACACACACACACACACACACACACACACACACAAACACACACACACACAAACACACACACACAAACACACACACACACACACACACACACAAACACACACACACAAACACACACACACACACACACACACACACACACACACACACACACACACACACACACACACACACACGTATATATGTATATATTCCGTGCTTACTCCCGACCTACACTTCCTGCTATAGCTTCTTTCCTCTGTCCTATCTCTTCCACTGTTTTCTCCAAATTCATTAAAGTCGTTATCGGTATTCCTGGTAAGCATAGTGTTAGATATGTTCTTCATGTCCAAGACTGTGACTGCACTTCCTATTGCATCACTAAAGCAGGCAGCATCAAAGATCGTCATAACTCTCGATAGTCTCTCTTCTCAGCCGGGTCGAAATTTAAAATAACATTGAAAACACATAGCAGCAGGCTACAGGCTGCTGTTGTAAGCACATTGAATGTTCCCAGCGTGATAAGTTGGTCTCTTCCTCTCACTGTCTATCTCCATGTCTACTGCACTCTCTCCGTAACCATAATGATTTGTTACACTCTGTTGTTGTTTTACCTTATATCACCTCGATGTGCTGTTGTAATGTATTGATCTCTGTGGATGATATTCAACACCTGTTGATGGAAGGTTTAACAGAATTTACAAACTTTTGAGAAGCCCACATAAATGGAAAAGGCTCATTTCTCGCATTTAATGGGCTTATAAAACCGGAAACACTGGCTGAGCTTCGGCAATTCGGAATAGGTGTACGGATTCAACAAAAATAAAGACAACGAAGGCAACCCGGAACGAGAGGCCGTGAGAGATCAGTATCTCACTGCCTTGTCTGAACGGGCGAAAGATGGATGTACTCAGACAGATGGAGCAGTGTCCCGAAGGTGCAGTTGCCCGCTTTAACTTTCTCTATCTGCAAAAACACAACAGGTGGAAGTGCCGCTTCCGTTGCCCTGGAATGATGTAAAACAGTTGAAGACACCGGTTATCGAGTCAGTTGAATTTTGGATCTGATACGGGGCCGGGTGATGGAGATAAATTTCCAGGGATAAACCTCAACGGATGGGTGCAGTCTCGGTATCACCAGCCTATCACGCTCCTTGGACCAGGGCAAGAGGGGCTGAGCGGCGCCTCATCTCAGTCGGTAGGTTGTGAAGGTCCCACAACACAGACTGACTCTGGCAGGTTCTGTCCAGCGAGGGCAGAGAGGCCACCAGATCGGGGAAGTTCACTGGATTCACTACCCAACATCGGACCTCCACGCTCGGGACCAGCCTCAATATTCACCGATGAGAACTTGTTGTCTTCACGCCCGGTCATTTAATCCTCCCTCGGTTTCCAGACGCTAGGGGTGATGGTCCTCTCCCAATCCGGATCCTGCCGATGATCCGCCGCCGCCGACCCGCTCCAACACCGAAGAAAGGAAATCCGGGACTGTAATTTATAAATCATCGGAGCTGGGGGCGGGGTCCCGGAAACAAACCCGCAAATTCAGCAGATCTGCGGTAAAATCGGAAAACGGCAATCTGAGGTGCTCCTGCTGTTTGTGTGGGATTGTTTCGTTGCTCCCAGGCGGGGTAAAGAGCCAGTGGGTGTGTATCACTGAAACTCTGATACGAGCCAAGCAATTCTTATATCCGCCGAGTGTACATTTTTGGAATCATCGGTATGTCCGTCATTTTCAAATTCAAGTTGGGACACCTTGAATTCAAGGCACAGACACCTTGGTGACACCAGGAACACGCGGAGCATGTGGAAAGGTACACACACCAGAACGGATGACCAGCGGACACTAAGCGTCAATAACTGTGCCGCCTCCATTTCTGATGGGCAGGATGCTTTCTATGCACGATTAGATCTACGGGGAAAACACAGTTGATACAATGCACGGCTCCAGTGCAGTTGAAAATGGGAAATAAAGGAATTGTTTTGCTGGTGCTAGTATCTAAAGGAACTCCGATTAATTTGTTAGGCAGAGATGCCTTATTGAAACTGGAATTAAAATTAGAATGTACTAGGAGCGGGCTGAGCGTGGAAAGAACAGATGCTCAGCTAGTGGTTCGTGACACTAAAAAAGCCAATTTTTTGATAGGGACATAGGAGATCAGATTCAGGAAATCTGGAAAAAATGGAAAAAGAGAGTGCAGGCTATATTACCAGGGCTGTAACACCCAAATCTGAGCTACATTGTAGAGTGATTTTTGACGAGACTCAGAGCAGAGAGTTAAAGGAGAGATGGCACCTGGAGGCATGTACACAACAGCACCTGGAAGGGGAGGCTGTGATAATTGGAAAGCAAAGGGCAGCTTTACAAGTTAAATGGAACACCTTTTTAGGAAAATCGTACAGGATACCGGAGGCTGCACTCCACGTAACGTTGTTGGTAAATAAGGGATATCAGTCTAAAGACTTAGGACCCTTAGTTAAGAGTGCTGAAACCGTAACAGTGTGGAGGAAAATCACGCCGGAGGTGTAGATATCAGAAGACAACAATTGCATTAAAATAATGGTAAGTGCAGATATGGTAGCGACAATGAAAGAGGTCGAAATAACTGCCCAACCACACATGCCATTGCTGGGAAAGGAGAGAAGCCAGCAGAAAGACAGAAGGTTAGATAAGATACCATCTATTCTGTGGTCGCAACCTGACACGGACGTAGGGAAAATAAAAGCAGCCAGTCCGGTGGAAGTAAAGTTAAACAGAGGAGCAGTTCCTCACAGGAGACCACAATATCCCTTAAGATCGGAAGCAGAAGAAGGAACAACACCGACGATACAGGGACTGTTTGAGGCAGAAGTACTTAAGAGGGTAGGCAGCCCCTTGAATACTCCGCTGTTGCCTGTCCCAAAGGCGGACAAGTCTAAATGGAGACTGGTGCATGACTTACGAGCGGTGAATGAGGTAGTGGAGGATATGGCAGCAGGGGACCCAAATCCACTCACGCTGCTAACCAATATTCCGCCAGAAGCGAGTTACTTTTTAGTGATTGATTTGTGTCCAGCTTTCTTCAGCATTCCCCTATCCGAACAGTGCCAGTATCTATTTGCACTGACATACAGAGGCAGCCAGTACACTTACACAGGAATGCCACAAGGATTTAAGCATTCGTCACATGGGTTTAACCAAGCATTGAAGGCAGATTTGGATGGCATCCCGCTGGAAAGTACACTGATACAGTACGTAGATGATTTGTTGATTTGCTCTGAAAGTGTGGAGCAGTGTGAACGGGATACTTTGACTCTTTTAGAGAAACTGGCGTCTGGAGGACATAAAGTGTCCAGGAAACAGCTGCAATTTTGCAAGCAGCAGGTGGAATACTTAGGGAGGATGGTGTTTAAAGGTGTGAAGTCAATACCATCGAGTCAGATTGAGGCGACAACTAAAGATCCAAAGCCCCAGACGGGAGGGCAGATAATGACGTTTCTGGGGATGACAGGATATAGCTCAGATTGGATTGGAGAATATGCTGCTTGTCGCACCACTGAGGAAGATACTGAAGGAAGCAGGCCATAACAATTCGAGAACCAGCCTGCAGTAGAATGAGGTTGTGGAGATAGGATTCAACACTATTAAACAGGAATTGCAATCTGCTCCGCCATTGGCCTTGTCCGATTATGAAAAGACTTACCACCTGTATGTATCCAATCGACGGGAAGGCTATGCCGCAGCAGTTCTAACACAAGAGACAGGCACTGGGAAAGCGTAGCAGCCAATAGCATACTACAGTGTAAAATTGGATGAGGAGGCCCAGGGGTATCCACCTTGTTATCAGGGATTGGCAGCACTGTACTATGCGTATGAGAAGGCATCATCTGTAACTATGGGTTACAGAATTGCTGGATAGAGGGAAGTTTCTCCTAACACCAGCCAGGAAGGCAGCCAATCAGGTGCCGTTGACATTTCCAGATGTAACCATACAAAGATGTACCACCAGAAACGTAGGCGATTATGTCCCTTTGAGCTGCGAAGGAGAAGCCCATGATTGTGTAGGGAAAACAATGGCATTGCCTAACTAAGAGCAGATTTACGGTCAGAGCCACTAGAGGATACGGATAAAAATGTTTTGTTTATAGATCGTTCTTGCTGTAGGGATTATGATGGAAATAATGCGAGATTCTCAGGAGTACAGCAGGATCAGTCAAGCTTCAAGACCATCAGAGTGGAAGCTTGTCCCCAACCGTGCTCCGCCCAACTAGCAGAACTCAAAGCCTTGACGGCAGCGTGTGAAATGATGGAAGGTGAGAAAGTAGACACTTACACTGATTCAGCATTTGCCCATGGGGTATGTCTATGTACTATAAATTAGCTGAATTGTAACCTATATACTATGCAATGGTTAATAGCTAGTGAAAAGATAACGGTGGCCAGGGAGGAGAGATCATATGGTCTGAATTATGGACAGGGAGGGAACTAGATTGATTGGGAAAAGATAATCGTCGCAGGTTGGGAGGTGATACCTTGTTGATAAACTGTTGCAGAATAATTGTGTATACTGATATGGCCGAAATATAACTGAGATAAGAAATGGCTATAAAAAAAACGCTGTGTACCAGGGCTCGGCGGGCAGTCGGTGACAAGTTCATTGATTGCTTCAACTTTTGCTTTCAAATAAAGGCTTAACTTCTCGAGGAATCTTCTGCGTCTCCTGGTCATTTCAAGAAACCACGACAGATTGTGTGAATGATGGTATTAAATGCTGAGCTATAGTCTATGATCAGCAACCTCATATAAGTGTTTGTGTTCTGCAGGCGGTCAAACGCCGTGTGGAGAACCATCGAGATTACGTTTGCCATTGATCCATTGCGGCGATGGGCAAATTGCAATGGGTCCGTCGCCTTGCTGAGGCAGGAGTTCCTTCCACGTCACGGGACACCATTTTCTCCGTTTGCAATGGACCTGTCTGTTATTTCAGCCTCCGTCGGATCCATGCGTGCAATCGCTGTTTCTTTGACTTCAGCACGTCCTGCAAGTATCGCTAGATCTTCCATCTGCAGACTCCATAGCATCGACTTCGTATCGCGATCCGGGGCCCGGTTGTCGATCTCAGCTGCCCCAGCAACCCAGGGCAGATAGAAAACCCGGACTCCAGCACCATGAACGCGGGTTCCAACGACCAAGGATTGGCCCCGGCCGCCGATCTCGCCCTCCCCAACAACCCAGGGCAGATTGAAAACCCGGACTCCGGCACCATCAACGCGGGTTCCAACGACCATGGACAGCTTCAAAGCGATTGCGCAACCACCGACTGCGACTCCAGCCTTGAACTCCAGGCCTGGTCTTCACATGCTGCGATTGTGACTCCCTTCTCCCCTTCCCCCACCACCACTCTGCAATACCCTCTCACTCAGATCCTACCGTCAGCTCCTGGGCCCTCAGAGGCTCAATCTTCCTCTCACCCCAACGATTCTCTCTCCACCGACACCACCATCCTCTGCCCCCCCCCCCCCGATCCATTCTCTCATCCGTGCGGGGTCTTTTTCATTCCCTCCGACCTTCAAGTCTCTGAGGCAGAGCGCTCTGTCCTCAGTAAGGGCCTCAGCTTTGTCCCCCTTTGCCCAACCCTCAGCGAGTTCTGCGTACGCCATGATGCTGAACTCTTCCTCCGCCGTCTCCGTCTCCGAGCTTACTTCTTTGACAAGGACTCTCCTACCCCCACCGATGACCCCTTCTCCCGTCTTCAACCTTCCTCCTCTTCATGGACACCCCACTGTGCTCTTCTGCCTGCGCTGGATCTCTTTATTGCTAATTGCCGACGGGACATCAACCTTCTCGACTTCACCACACCCTGTTCCAATTCCAATCTCACTCCTTCCGAACGCTCTGCTCTCCGCTCCCTCCGCACCAATCCCAACCTCACTATAAAACCCGCTGATAAGGGGGGAGCTGTTGTAGTCTGGCGGACTGACCACTACCTGGCCGAGGCACAGCGACAACTCTCTGATACCTCCTCTTATTTACCCCTTGATCATGACCCCAGTAAGGAGCACCAGGACACTGTATCCTATACCATCACCAACTTTATCAGCTCTGGGGATCTCCTATCCACTGCCAGCAACCTCATAGTTCCCACACCCCGCACTTCCCGTTTCTACCTCCAACCCAAGATCCACAAACCTGCCTGTCCAGTTCGACCTATTGTCTCAGTTTGTTCCTGCCCCATTGAACTCATTTCTGCATACCTTCACACTGTCTTATCCCTCTTTGTTCAATCCCCTCCCACCTATGTTCGTGACACTTCCCACGCTTTGAATTTTTTCAATGATTTTAAGTTCCCTTCCCCCACCGCCTTATTTTCACCATGGACGTCCAGTCCCTATGTACCTCCATCCCCCATCAGGAAGGTCTCAAAGCTCTCGGCTTCTTTATGGATTCCAGACCCAACCAATTTCCCTCTACCACCACTCTCCTCCGTCCAGCAGAATTAGTTCTTACTCTCAATAATTTCTCCTTTGTGTCCTCCCATGTCCTCCAAACCAAAGGTGTAACCATGGGCACATGTATGGGTCCCAGTTATGCCTGCCTTTTTGTTGTCTTTGTGGAACAGTCCATGTTCCAAGTCTATACCGGTATCCATTCCCCTCTTTTCCTTCGCTGCATCGACGAATGCATTGGTGCTGCCTCCTGCACGCATGCTGTGCTCGTTGATTTCATTAACTTTGCCTCCAACTTTCACCTTGCCCTCAAATTTGCCTGGTCCATTTCTGACACCTCCCTCCCCTTTCTTGATCTTTCTGTCTCCATCTCTGATATCTACTGATATCTACTATAAGCCTACAGACTCTCACAGCTACCTGGACTATTCCTCTTCCCACCCTGTCTCTTGCAAAAATATTATCCCCTTCTCACAATTCCTCCGTCTCCGCCGCATCTGCTCTCAGGATGAGGCTTTTCATTCCAGGACGAAGGAGATGTCTTCCTTTTTTAAATAAAGGGGCTTCCCTTTTTCCACCATCAACTCTACTCTCAACCACATCTCTCCCATTTCCCGCACATCTGCCCTCACGCCATCCGCCCACTAGCCCACTCGGGATAGAGTCTCCCTTGTCTCACCTACTACCCCACCAGCCTTCAGGTCCAACGTATAACTCTCCGTAACTTCCCCCACCTCCAACGGGATCCAACTACCAAGCACATCTTTTCCTCACCTCCTCTTTCTGCTTTCCACAGGGATCGCTTTCTACACAACTTCCTTGTCCACTCGTTCCCCCCATCCCTTCACACCGATCTCCCTCCTGGCACTTATCATTGGAAGCGGAACAAGTGATACACCTGCCCTTACACTTCCTCTCTCACCACCATTTAGGGCCCCAGGCAGTCCTTACAGGTGAGGCGACACTTCACCTGTGAGTCGGCTTGTGTGGTATACTGCGTCCGGTGATCCCGGTGTGGCCTTTTCTATATTGGGAGACCGTTTCGCTGAACACCTACGGTCGGTCCGCCAGAGAAAGCAGGATCTCCCAGTGGCCACACATTTTAATTCCACGTCCCTTCCACGTCCACGTCCATTCCTTGCCTAGGAAGGGGAGGAGGGAAGAGAAGAGAGCGGTATTGATAGGAGATTCTATAGTCAGGGGGGCGGATAGGAGATTTTGTGGGGAAGATCGGGAGTCTCGGATGGTATGTTGCTTCCCTGGTGCCGGGGTCCGAGACATCTCAGATCGGGTGCAGGTTATTCCCGAGAGGGAGGGAAAGAATCCAGATGTTGTGGTCCATGTAGGGACCAATGACGTGGGTAGGATGAGTCAGGGGGTCCTGCGTAGGGAGTTCAGGGAGTTAGGTGCGACGCTGAAGAGCAGGACCTCCAGGGTAACAATCTCAGGATTGCTACCTGTGCCACGTGCGAGTGAGGCAAGGAACAGGAGGATTGTAAAGATTAATACGTGGCTGAGAGGATGGTGCAGGAGGGAGGGCTTCAGGTTTGTAGATAATTGGGTTTTGTTTCAGGGAAGGTGGGATCTGTTCCGAAGGGACGGATTACACCTGATCTGGAGCGGTACTCACATTCTTGCAGGGAAGTTTGCTAATGCTTTTTGGGAGGGGGGGGGGGGATAAACTAAATTTTCAGGGGGCAGGGATCCAGAATGTGAGGGAGGATAGCGAGCGGAAGAATAAAGGACAGGTGGGGACTACACGGTTCCGGAATATTAAGTGTGTAGTAGAGAAAGGTGAGGTGGAACAAGTGATAAGGAGGACTCATGTACAGAGGGATGGTCTGACGGAACATGGAGTTAAACGTGTTGAAAGAATAAGTAAATTTAGGAAGGACAACAAACTTCGAGGGGCGTATAGCCCGATGGGAGTTCGGGAAGCTGGGTTGAGCACAATAGGCAGCGATGCAAACAGAGAGAGAGCAGAAATGGGCTAATCTGAATGCACGAAGTGTCAGAAATAAGGCGAATGAGCTTGAAGCTCAAGTGCGAATGGGTAACTGTGATGTTGTTGGGATAACGGAGACATGGCTGCAGGGAGATCAGACCTGGGAAATGAAAGTACAAGACTATATGTGCTATCGTAGGGACAGAAATGTGGGCAGAGGGGGTGGGGTGGCCCTGTTGGTGCGGAATGTGATTCAGTCCTTTGCAAGGAGGGATATAGGATCAGGAGAAGTAGAGTCTGTGTGGATAGAACTGAGAAACAGTAAGGGCAAAAGGCCCCAAATGGGAGTTGTCTACAGGCAACCAAACAGTAGCATGGATATTGGGTGCAAGTTGAATAGGTAGTTAACATTGGCATGTGGCAAAGGTAATGTCTCAGTAGTTATGGCGGATTTCAAAATGCAGGTGAACTGGGAGAATCAGGTTGGTGCTGAACCACAGGATAGGGAGTTTGTAGAGTGCCTACAGGATGCATTCTTGGAACAGATTGTACGAGAGCCGACCAGGTACAAGACTGTTCTGGATTTAGTGTTATGTAATGAACAGGATTTGATAGGCGATCTCGCAGTAAAGGACCCATTGCTAGTGATCACAATATAATAAGCTGTTATCTGCAACCCAGGTTGGTAAAAGTTGTAAATAGAGCCGCTCGTTCCTCATTTACTGGTCTCATTACAAGGGAATGACTTAGGACTTGACAAGGATGGCGGAACCAGGATATGGAACTGGGAACTAGGAGCCTGAGCTTGGACCCCGAGCCAGAGACTGGACAAGGACCCAGAACCTGGGTCTTGACTCGGGCTCGGACTCCAGAACCAGGTCATGACAAGGCATGGCTATAGGAGAAGGAGAGGTACAGGACTGGACGTGAAAGGCCTGGACAGGACAAGGGAACACCAGCACAGGACGAGGGAATCCCAGCACCCGGCTGGGCAAGGTACTCCTGGGCCTCGCGAGGCACATGGACAAGACGAGAACACAGAGCCTTGGTCGAGGGAGAGCAGGAACGCAGAGTCCTGGGTCGAGGAAGAGAGAGGAACATACAACACCGAGCCGGGACCCCTCCTTGGAGACAGGACGTAGGGCCGGGACTCATTACACAGAACACTGAACACGACGACAGTTCCCACTGCTAGGTAGCGGCAAAAGCGACCTACCTAGCGAAGGCGTGGACACAGACAGACAGTTCGAAACAGGGCGAGGCTCCAGACACAGACAAGGCGAAGTAACACTCCAGGCAGAGGCGAGGCGAGGCAAGGCAACGCAAGGATCCAGGCAGGAAGGTGAAGGGAAGGGATACAGACAAGGGGTTTGGACAGGAACAATCCAGCAGCCAAAGGCTGAATCCTGAAGCTATTTATGAGGCCAGCCGAAAGAAGAATCAGCTGCCTCAACCGAAACTGGGGAAGCCCGGAAAACCTGGAATAAGGAACTTGGACCGGACCGTCAACCGGAATGCGGATTTCGCGGCGGGACCTTGACAGCAATAGCGTTCACTACCTCATTCAAACGGGATATCCAGTAATCTGGCGGATACAAGACATTTACTACTCAGTTATTTAAGCCGTTGGAATTCCCGGTAAGCCACTGTCAAACCTGCAAACGGCAGAAACTGAGAGTTAATTCCGATGTTCTGAAGTGTTTCTCTCGCTTCTTGTTTCCACGGCCACCTGTCCAGTCCCCGCATTTCATTCATGGGCGGAAGACGCTGACAAAATTCATCCCATCGCTTTCGTAGCAGACAACGCTCCATATTGAGATACGGCCTTTGACTGAAATCCCCTCCTCCGCTTCGATGTCATGGAATAATTGTGAATCGAAATGTCTGCACAGGAGGACACCGGGTTGTACTGCATCTGTGGGAACCAGCCGTCCTTCTGTATTTCTGTCCATAGAAATTGCATGTAAATTGAGTGACTGGGTGTTGGAACAACGCGACTGGCTCACTTATTTTAGACATGTGATTAGATGGAACTGCCGATGTGGATTTCATTTCATTCCTGTGTTGCTCGGAGCCAGTGATGCTGGTATATAATGCCCATCCCTTGCTGCGGCCGAGGAAGCATTTATGCAGCTCTCCTTTCGTTGGTTGGGAATTAACGCAGATTTAACCCATTTACAAAACTCACCGACAATTCTCTGTCACGCCGATAATCCACAGGCTCAGTCGTTTCATATGCCCTTAGTTCGGTTTCCACACTTTGAGGCAAAAAAAAGAACACAAGATTTAGTCTAACACGATTATATTTTTGCTCTTTTCCCCTGGATAGTCATTATCTGCTGCTTTCCCTCCCCCTTACAGTTAAACTGGTGAGGATTATTATCCTGATCGGTCTCTGGAACTGATCCCTTCGTCCTTACCTCCGGCCCTCGTCATTATATAACCATATAACCATATAACAATCACAGCACGGAAACAGGCCATCTCGGCCCTCCTAGTCCCTGCCGAACTCTTAATCTCACCTAGTCCCATCTACTCGCACTCAGCCCTAAACCTCCACTCCTTTCCTGTCCATATACCTATCCAATTTTACCTTAAATGACACAACAAAACTGGCCTCTACTACTTCTACAGGAAGCTCATTCCACACAGCTATCACTCTCTGAGTAAAGAAATACCCCCTCGTGTTTCCCTTAAACTTCTGCCCCCTAACTCTCAAATCATGTCCTCTCGTTTGAATCTCCCCTACTCTCAATGGAAACAGCCTATTCACGTCCATTCTACCTATCCCTCTCAAAATTTTAAATACCTCGATCTAATCCCCCCTCAACCTTCTACGCTCCAATGAATAGAGACCTAACTTGTTCAACCTTTCTCTGTAACTTAAGTGCTGAAACCCAGGTAACATCCTAGTAAATCGTCTCTGCACTCTCTCTAATTTATTGATATCTTTCCTATAATTCGGTGACCAGAACAGCACACAATATTCTAAATTTGGCCTTACCAATGCCTTGTACAATTTTAACATTACATCCCAACTTCTGTACTTAATGCTTTGATTTATAAAGGCCAGCGTTCCAAAAGCCTTCTTCACCACCCTATCTACATAAGACTCCACCTTCAGGGAACTATGCACTGTTATTCCTAGATCTCTCTGTTCCTCTGCATTCCTCAATGCCCTACCATTTACCCTATATGTTCTATTTGGATTATTCCTGCCAAAATGTAGAACCTCACACTTCTCAGAATTAAACTCCATCTGCCAACGTTCAGCCCACTCTTCTAATCGGCATAAATCTCCCTGCAAGATTTGAAAACCCAGCTCATTATCCACAACACCTCCTACCTTAGTATCATCTGCATACTTACTAATCCAATTTACCACCCCATCATCCAGATCATTTAGGTATATTACAAACAACATTAGACCCAAAACAGATCCCTGAGGCACCCCGCTAGTCACTGGCCTCCATCCCGATAAACAATTATCTGCCACTACTCTCTGGCATCTCCCATCTAGCCACTGTTGAATCCATTTTATTACTCCAGCATTAATACCTAACGACTGAACCTTCTTAACTAACCTTCCATGTGGAACTTTGTCAAAGGCTTTGCTGAAGTCCAAATAAACTACATCCACTGCCTTACCCTCGTCAACATTCCTCGTAACTTCTTCAAAAAATTCAATAAGATTTGTCAAACATGACCTTCCACGCACAGATCCATGCTGGCTACTCCTAATTAGATCCTGTTTATCCAGATAATTATTAATACTATCTCTAAGAATACTTTCCATTAATTTACCCACCACTGATGTCAAACAGACAGGTCTATAATTGCTAGGCTTACTTCTAGAACCCTTTTTAAACAATGGAACCACATGAGCAATACGCCAATCCTCCGGCACAATCCCCGTTTCTAATGGCATCTTAAAGATCTCCGTCAGAGCTCCTGCTATCTCGACACAAACTTCCGTCAAGGCCCTGGGGAATATTCTGTCAGGACCCGGAGATTTATCCACTTTTAAATTTCTTCAAAACGCCAGTACTTCCACCTCTTTAATTGTCATAGGTTCCATAACTTCCTTACTTGTTTCCCACACCTTCACAATTCAATATCCTTCTCCTTAGTGAATACCAAAGAGAAGAAATCGTTCAAAATCTCTCCCATCTCCCTCGGCTCCACACATAGCTGACCACTCTGATTCTCTAAGGGGCCAATTTTATCCCTCACTATCTTCTTGCTTTTAATATAACTGTAGAAACCTTTCGGATTTACTTTCACTTTATTTCCCAAACTAACCTCGTATCTTCTTTTAGCTTTTCTAATCTCTTTCTTAAGATTCCTTTTACAATCTTTATATTCCTCGAGCAATTCCTTTGCTCCATGCTGCCTATATCTATTGTAGACATCCCTCTTTTTCCGAACCAAATTTCTAATATCCCTTGAAATCCATGGTGCTTTCAAACCTTTAACCTTTCCTTTCAACCTAACAGGAACATAAAGATTCTGTACCCTCTTAATTTCACCCTTTAATGACCTCCATTTCTCTATTACATCCTTCCCATAAAACAACTTGACCCAATCCACTCTCTCTAAATCCCTTCGCATCTCCTCAAAGTTAGCCTTTCTCCAATCAAAAATCTCAACTCTAGGTCCTGTCCTGTCCTTCTCCATAATTATATTGAAGCTGATGCTATTGTGATCACTGGACCCGATGTGCTCCCCAACACATACATCTGTCAGCTGACCTATCGCATTCCCTAACAGGAGATCCAACACTGCCCCATCTCTAGTCGGTACATCTATGTATTGTTGCAAAAAACTATCCTGCACACATTTCAGAAACTCTAAACCATCCAGCCCTTTTACAGGATGAGCTTCCCAGTCTACGTGTGGAAAATTAAAATCTCCCACAATCACCAGCTTGTGTTTACTACAAATATCTGCTATCTCCTTACACATTTGCTCTTCCAACTCACGCTTCCCATTAGGTGGCCTATAATACACTCCTATCAGTGTTACTACACCTTTCCCATTCCTCCATTCCACCCAAGTAGCCTCCCTAGAGGAGCTCTCTAATCTATCCTTCCAAAACACCGCCATAAGATTTTCTTGGACAAGCAATGCAACGCCTCCTCCTCTGGCCTCTCCTACTCTATCACACCTGAAGCAACTAAATCCAGCAATATTTCGTTGCCAATCACACCCTTCCTGCAACCATGTTTCACTAATAGCTACAACATCATAATTCCAGGTATCAATCCACGCTTTAAGCTCATCCACCTTTCTTACAATGCTCCTAGCATTAAAATAGATATATTTGAGATACTCTCCACCTCCTCCTCTCTTTTCATCCCTGACAATGCATTCAAATTTATTATCCTTTTCTTTCTTCTCCCCTACATCTTCGGGCTGAGCGCATCCCTTCTCCATCACCTGCCTTTCCTCCCTCACACACTGCCTCTTTACTTGCTCTACTGGTGAACTAACCTCCTCTCCCATAGTTTCCTCAAATTGATTCCCGCCCCTCCCCCATCTTACTAGTTTAAAGTCTGCCCTGTAGCCCTAGCAAACCTCCGCGCTAGGATATTATTCCCCCCAGGATTCATGTGTAACCCGTCCTTCTTGAACAGGTCACCCCTGCCCCAGAAGAAGTCCCAATGATCCAGAAACTTGAATCCCTGCCCCCTGCACCAATCCCACAGCCACGCATTCATCCTCCACCTAATTCCATTCCTACTCTCACTGTCGCGTGGGCGTGGCACAGGCAGTAATCCCGAGATTACTACCTTTGCGGCCCTTCTTCTTAACTGCCTTCCTAACTCCCTATACTCTCGTTTCAGGACCTCTTCCCCTTTCCTACCTATGTTATTGGTACCTACATGTACCACGACCTCTGGCTCCTCACCCTCTCACTTCAGGATATCTTGGACGCGATCAGAAACGTCTCGAACCCTGGCACCAGGGAGGCAAATTACCGTCCGGGACTCCCGATCACCTCCACAGAACCGCCTGTCTGAACCCCTGACTACCGAGTCCCCTATGACTATGGTCCTCTTTCTTCTATCCCTACCCTTCTGAGCTACAGGGCTGTCCTCTGTGCCGGAGGCCCGGCCACTGTCTCTTCCACCAGGTAGGCTGTCCCCCCCAACAGTAATCAAACATGAGTACTTATTGTCAAGGGGTACAGCCGCTGGGGTACTCTGTAGTACCTGCCTCTTCCCCTTCCTGACCGTGACCCACCTATCTGCCTCCCGTGGCCCCGGAGTGACCACCTGCCTGTAACTCCTCTCAATCACCTCCTCACTCTCCCTGACCAGGCGAAGGTCATCGAGCTGCAGCTCCAGTTCCCTAACACGGTCCCTTAGGAGCTGCAGCTCGGCGCACCTGGCGCAGATGTGGACGTCCGGGAGGCTCGGAGACTACAGGATCTCCCACATCCGACACCGAGAACAACAAGCTGCCCTCACACTCATACTTCCCAAATAACTGACAAAAACAAGAACTAAAAGATAAGCCTACTGTCCCCTCTTCCGCCTGAGCCCCCTGAGCCCAAGCCCTACACTCTGCTCCCGGCGCACTCCGCTGCCCGCAAATGAAGCTGCTCGCTTCTTAAGGCTGCGTTCTTTTTATATCTTCCCGCCTTTCCAGGCCTCCTTCACGCGCCTGCGCAGTCCCGCCTCTCGGAACTCCGACCTGAGACGCAACTGGACAAATTGAAAATGGCCGCCGCCGCACTTCCCCTCAAAGCCTCTGGCCTTTCTCATTATCTCTGGCCCTCGTCATTACCTCTGGCCTTCGTCATTACCTCTGGCCCTCGTCATTATCTCTGGCCTTCGTCATTACCTCTGGCCTTCGTCATTATCTCTGGCCCTCTCCTGAAGTGGATTGTTTAACTATATTGTTCGTCTTCCTTCCTCCATAGGACTCCCGTTTGCAGGGTCGTTTATTGCCTGCTTTTAGCAAGTACCGGGGTCTCCGTCTGACTGACAGTCGCGTTCACCTGTGAAAGATTTGTGGCCATTTGTTGTGAAAAGCTGAACACAAAATATTGCACCGGAAGAACGGCGGTTCTGGTCATCGGGACAGTGACTGTTTTAGGCTGTTCAGAAAGCATCCCTTTCTACTTTACAATAGAACCTTCGATAATAATTAATAGAGTTTCCTATGGCTGTTTGACCAAAGCGAATTTTTACACGTCCCCCTCGTGGACCGCACTTCAGATTATTCATTGAATTTTAATGCCTTTTCTCCCGTTTGTTCTGATTTTGTTGTTCCATGTCCTGACTGTGAGACGGATAGTTTCCGCCAGCAAGGTCCGGATGCAGCTACGGAAAGAATGACAGAGACCCGGAGCCGGAGAACCGAAGGAAATCGGTTGTTTTACTATTCAGTATAACCAGTAGTTTCATATGTCTGAGACGAACAAGACTGATATTTGATATCTGCGTACTTTTCGCAAACATCCCTCTTTTCATGGGCATCGATCCGATTTATATTGCAGACTCCACGGCGGCGATGTTTCAGGTCCTGAGCTCCTGCACCAACTCGTGTATTTACGCCGTGACACAAGCAAGTTCAGAGAGGAGCTGAAGAACGCGGTTAAATGCCCGCTGAAACTGTTAACTAAATTTGTGAAATCACAGAGCTACCACCGGGTTTCTGCAGTGGAATTGATCAATCGTTGTGGTCCTCCATACGCTATCCACTGATAGGTAGAACCACAGTTAACAACTGTGCGCTCTTAAATACGCATGAATTTACTGATGCTATATCTCACTCGCTGCCTACCCCGGTCAGATGAAATTTGTTCTTCATCAGATTCCTCTTAAATATGTAAAGATGGCCTCAGCAATAATTCACTCAGTTGGACGCGGTGTCGAACTCGGGAACTGTCCGGGACGGTCCAGTCAGGTCCCGCCTGTCTTATTTTCATTCCCTCCATTCCATCTGATTCTTCGTTCTGGTGATGCTCACAGCGTTTTCCTCCGGGTTTCTCCAGTCAAGATGGTTCTGCTCTCCACACTCTCCGCTGTATCTCATTCTCCCTTTTAGTGACGATCACAGTGTTTAAAACCCAATTTCTCTCAGGATGCCCTCGCTTTCACCAGAAACTTCCCCGGTTATTTCTTCTCCAACACCTCTACACCGGTTTCAATTGGTGACTTTCACCATGAGGGAAACATGTTCGGACGGAGAAACATATAACGGGGTCATCTGTGTTTTTGTTTCTTTTTCAACTCCGTCTCTATCTCCGGACTGCTCTCTCTTTGTCCCTGCATATCTCCCTCTTTATCACAGTTTACATCCCAAGGCCCCCCAGAGAGTCTGTTCCCTTCCTTCTCCCTCTGTCCTCTTTTTCGCCCTGTCCACAGTCCGGTCCCCTACTGAACAAAATTAATGTCATTGCTGCAAGTTGGAAAATATATTTATGTTGATAATAAATGTACGTAAAACTTTAAATAAAATCCAAAGCCATGGGACAATGATGTTTGATTTCTCTCACACTCTGTCTCTCTCTCTCTCTCTCTCTCTCTCTCTCTCTCTCTCTCTCTCTCTCTCTTACTCTCTGAGCTCTATCTGAAAGTGTAATCGATTTGTGGGAAGAAACAGAATGATACTGGAAATCCGAACTCAAACATAATTTGATGGAAAATCTCAGCTTGTAAGGGACATTCGGTTAAAATATTCATTAATATTCCAGTCATCCGTGCTTACCGTTCATCACAATGGGAAAAAGAAATGTCAAATTGTTCGTGTCTGAGCATTCGGACATGCTATCTTATACATTGATTATCTGGTGCAGAATTACTTTAACTGCTGTGGTAGCGCTTTCTGACGGAACATTATTCACTCTGTTGCATTTCCAGTTTTGTTCACTGATGACTGTCCTGCAACCGATCAGCGTTACACAAGACTGGTGAGTCCACACGCCCGGGGTTGACGAAAATCAGTGTTGACCCGACAGTTAATTTTTCGAGCGCCGAATAGATTGATGCGCCTCGCGCCGGTCTTTAGGAACTCAACACTTTATCATAAATAACGTTTCCAATGATACATAAGGATTATGTCCCATCTCCGCCCACTCCGAGAAAGGAAAAACAGTTCGAATCCCAAGGGACTTCATTCGGGAGTATCTCTGAGGCTCGGCCAGCACGTGTTCGTCTAGGGAAAAGCAGCTTCTGGCCCCTCCAAACTGAGAACTCGTTTGCGCGGATGTATTGCCCGGTTACAGCTGCCTGAATTCTACCTTCCCCTGGCAACCGGAGGGTGTTTAAATCTCGTATGCTGCTGTGGCATAAACCGAGGGACTCTCAGTACACCCATGGTGCAACCTGGTCCAAGTTCACTTTCTAGCACTGCATGAAAAAGCAACAAAATACTGACTGTCCTTATGTAATGGGATGGAGAAAAAGACACAACAGCGTGAATAACAGAAAAACATTCAGCTGCGGCTGAATATGGAGAGGATGACGTTCGTATTGGCTACGACGGGGAGAAGAGGTACAACTATTTTGTTAATAGCTCTTGTATAAATCGTTCTTCAATATCACGACCTTGTGTCGGAACTCGTAAAATAGCAGAATTACGGTGACTACAGGTTAGTATCAAAACTTCCTGATCGAAAAGTGCTCTTATAATAGACTTAATACCTTAACCATATAATAATTACAACATGGAAACAGGCCATCTCGGCCCTTCTAGTCCATGCCGAACGCTTACTCTCGCCTAGACCCACCGACCGGCACTCAGCCCATAACCCTCCATTCCTTTCCCGTCCATATAACTATCCAATTTTACTTTAAATGACCATATCGAACCTGCCTCTACCACTTCTACTGGAAGCTCGTTCCACACACCTACCACTCTCAGAGTAAAGAAGTTCCCCGTCGTGTTACCCCTAAATATTTGCCCCCGAACTCTCAACTCATGTCCTCTTCTTTGAATCTCCCCTACGCTCAATGGAAAAAGCCTATCCACGTCAACTCTGTCTATCCTCCTCATAATTTTAAATACCTCTATCCAGTCCCCCCTCAACCATCTGCGCTCCAAAAAATAAAGACCTAACATGTTCAACCTTTCTCTGTAACTTAGGTGCTGAAACCTAGGTAACATTCTAGTAAATCTCCTCTGTACTCTCTCTACTTTGTTCACATCTTCCCTATAATTCGGTGACCAGAACTGTACACAATACTCCAAATTTTGCCTCACAAATGCTTTGAGCAATTTTGACATTACATCCGAACTCCTATACTCGAAGCTCTGGTTTATAAAGGCCAGCATACCAAAAACTTCTTCAGCACCCTATCCACATGAGATTCCACCTTCAGGGAACTATGCACCATTATTCCTAGATCATTCTGTTCTACTGAATTCTTCAATGCCCTACCATTTACCCTGTATGACCTATTTTGACTAGTCCTACCAAAATGTAGCACCATACACTTATCAGCAATAAACTCTATCTGCCATCTTTCAGCCCACTCTTCTAACTGGCCTAAACCTCTCTGCAAACTTTCAAAACCTACTTCATTATCCACAACGCCACCTATCTTAGTACCATCTCCACACTTGCTAATCCAATTTACCACCACATCATCCAGATCATTAATGTACATGACAAACAACATTGGACCCAGTACAGATCCCTGAGGCACATCACTAGTCACCAGCCTCCAACCAGACAAACAGTTATCCACAAATACTCTCTGGCATCTCCCATCCAGCCACTGTTGAATCCATTTTACTCCTTCAATATTAATACCTAACGATTGAACCTTCCTAACTAACCTTGCGTTTGGAACCCTGTCAAAGGCCTTACTGAAGTCCATATAGACAACATCCACTATTTTACCATCGTCAACTTTCCTAGTAACCTCTTCAAAAAATTCAATACGTTTTGTCAAACATGACCTTCCACTCACAAATCCAGGTTGACTGTCCCTAAACAGACCCTGTCTATCCAGATAATTATATATATAATCTCTATGAATACTTTCCATTAATTTACCCACCACTGACGTCAAACTTACAGGCCGATAATTGCTAGGTTTACTCTTAGAACCCTTTTTAAACAATGGAACCACATGAGCAATATGCCAATCCTCCGGCACCATCCCCGTTTCTAATGACATTTGAAATATTTCTGTCAGAGCCCCTGCAACGTCTACACTAACTTCCCTCGAGATCCTAGGGAATATACCGTCAGGACCTGGAGACTTATCCAGCTTTATATTCTTAAAAAGAGCCAGTACTTCCTCTTCTTTAATCATCGTAACTACCCGACTTGTTTCCCTTACCTTACAAAATTCAATATCCTTCTCCTTAGTGAATACTGAAGAAAGGAAATTGTTCAAAATCTCCCCCATCTCTTTCGGATTCACACCTAGCTGACTACTCTGATTCTCAAAGTGTCCAATTTTATTCCTCACTCTCCTTTTGCTGTTAATATCATTGTAGAAACCCTTTGGATTTATTTTCACCTGACTTGCCAAAGCAACCTCATTTCTTCTTTTAGTTTTTCTAATTTATTTCTTAAGATTCTTTTTACATTCTTTGTATTTCTCGAGCACCTCATTTACTCCATGCTGCCTATATTTATTGTAGATATCTCTTTTTTTCCGAACCAAGTTTCCAATATCCCTTGAAAACCATGGCTCTCTCAAACTTTCAACCTTTCCTTTCAACCTAACAGGAACATAAAGATTCTGTACCCTCAAAATTTCTCTTTTAAATGACCTCCATTTCTCTATTACATCCTTCCCATAAAACAAACTGTCCCAATCCAATCCTTCTAAATCCTTCCGCATCTCCTCAAAGTTAGCCTTTCTCCAATCAAAAAATCTCAACCCTGGGTCCAGTCCTGTCCTTCTCCATAATTATATTGAAACTAATGGCTTTGTGATCACTGAACCCGGAGTGGTCCCCAACACATACCTCCGTCACCTGGCCTATCTCATTCCCTGACAGGAGATCCAACACTGCCCCTTCTCTAGTCAATACCTCTATGTATTGCTGCAAAAAACTATCCTGCACACACTTTACAAGCTCCAAAACATCCAGCCCTTTTACAGAATGGGCTTCCCAGTCTATGTGTGGAAAATTAAAATCTCTCTCAATCACAACCTTGTGCTTACTACAAGTATCTGTTATCTCCTTACAAATTTACTCCTCCAATTCTCGATCCCCTTTTGGTGCTCTATAATACAACCCTATAACTGTTACTACACCTTTCCCACTCCTCAATTCCACCCAAATAGTCTCCCTTGATGAGACCTCTAATCTATCCTGCCAAAGCACCGCTGTAATATTTGCTCTGACAAGCAATGCAACACCTCTCCCTCCAACTCTATCACACCTGAAGCAACAAAATCCAGGAATATTTAGTTGCCAATCACACCCCTCCTGCAAACATGTTTCACTAATAGCTACAACATGGTATTTCCAGGTATGAACCCATGCTCTAAGCTCATCCGCCTTTCTTACAATGCTCCTAGCATTACAATAAATGCATTTAAGAAATTCTTCACCTCTTATTCTCTTTTTATCACTAACGGTGCAAATAACTTTACTATCTTCTTTTTCTTCCTTCTCCCCTACATCTTCGGTCTGAGCGCTCCCCTTCTCTATCAACTGCTTATCCTCCTTCACACACTGTCTGCAAGCTTTCTCTTTTCGTGAACTAACCTCGTCTCTCCTAGTCTCTTCAATTTGATTCCCACCCCCAACCATTCTAGTTTAAGGTTTCTCCAGTAGCCTTAGCAAATCTCCCCTCCATGATACTGGTCCCCATAGGATTCAAGCGCAACCCGTCGTTTTTGTACAGGTCACACCTGCCGAAAAAGAGGTCCCAATGATCCAGAAACCTGTTTCCCTGCCCCTTGCTCCAATCCCTCAGCCACGCATTTATCCTCAACCTCATTCCATTCTTACTCTCACTGACGCGTGGCACAGGCAGTAATCCTGAGATTACTACCTTTGTGGTGCTTCTTCTCAACTCCCTTCCTAACTCCCTGTATTCTCCTTTCAGGACCTCTTCCCTTTTCCTACCTATGTCATTGGTACCTATATGTACCACGACCTCTGGCTCCTCACCCTCCCACTTCAAGATATCTTGGAAGCGATCCAAAACATCCCGGACCCTGGCACCAAGGAAGCAAGCTACCATCCGGCTCTCCTGATCGCGTCCACAGAATCGCCTATCTGACCCCCTAACTATCAAGACCCCTATTACTACTGCATTCCTCTTCCTTTCCCTACACTTCTGAGCTACAGGGCCGGACTCTGTGCCGGAGGCACGGTAACAGTTGGTTCCTCCAGGTAGTCTGTTCCCCCTACAACTGTAATCAAACAGGAGTAATTATTGCCAAGGTGTACAGCCACTGGGGAGCTCTCTAATACCTGACTCTTCCTTTTTCCTCTCCTGATCGTGACCCACTTCCACTGCTTCTGGTGACAAGTTTTATTGCCGTATAGAATAGCATTGGTTGTGCGGAATGGACAAGGCCCACGTGAATTTTGTGTGCCCCCCAGAGCGAGGGAGGTATCTTCGAAAGCAACAAGTTCACGATATGCTCAGGCAAGACAGGTGGAGCAAACGGGTCAAACATTGTTTTAACGATGAACAAGGAAACATTATACTTCCACCCTGTGCGGAATGAAGTTGTAGAGAATCATTAGCATTAAGCAGATTTCTACACTGTGCACGGTTTAACTCCTGTAAAGTCTGGAGCACGGGGCCGAGCAGCTCAGGAGTTGCAGGCAGTTTGATGACTCCACTGATATGAAAGGTTAGGTTTGGCAACTTAAATCGCTCATTCTGTTCCGCACTCAAAAACGCTGCTGCCACTAAGTCCGCTGGACCATAATAGATGCGTCCGCTTAAAGAAAGTGTTGCTGCTCTGTTAATCACGTGAAGGAGCTTTTGGTGACTGCTGGGCTGAGATGTTTCAGTGCATCGAGCGGTGCCATGGAAATACATCAGGAGTTGTCATGTCAGAATACGCTGTCGTAGATAACAAGCGTCGTTCGGCAGTTTCTTTCTTTACCGTTGGTGCGGAGTTGTTCTGCCAAGTCTATTCCAGCAGATGATTCCCATGTTCCAAGAATACGGGGAATAAAGTTTTATTTTCTCCTGTTTTTGCCTGCATATAGTAACCTCTTCAAAAATCACTATGCTAACGTGATGCCCCACAATGGCAGCCTTCCCCACTTTCTATTTGTAACGTTGTCACTGCCGTTATCGCTTCTCGTTTCTGGGGAATCCAAAATCGCCTTGTACTGCGGGTCAAGTCGCTTCTTTTTTGTGGGGGTGTGGAGGGTTCGGAGCTTAACGTCTCTTAGCTTCCCCAATACTTATTCGAGTCAAGTCAATTTTATTGTCAGTTAACTGCACACCTGCACACCGATAAACGAGACAACGTGTCTCCGACCGAGGGTGCAAAGCACAGACAACACACACGCGCTCTCTCTCTCTCTCTCTCTCACACACACACACAAAACCACTTATGAAATCAAGGGCAACATCTTCCGATGAGCCACGCACAAATAAACAACAGTAAAGTGCATAAATCAAAATACGTATTTATATCATCATATTGCCGTCGTAGCTTGTTTAAAATATTTAATTTGCTTTAAATCAACAGTCCCCCATAAAGCCACCGACGTCGAGTCCAACCGCACACGACACTGGTAAAAGGAATCACATGTCTTCCATAACCGCTTTCGTACCAGACATGATCACCAGGGGAAATTGGCGGCACGAGCGAATCTCCCAGGGAGTTCGTTACTCGTTCAACTTTCTGCTGTTTTTTCTCGTTTTCTTATTTACCTTTACAGAGAAAACTCTCCCCGAATTTCTCTCAGCACCTTTCCTACCATTACTTATCATTACTTCCTACAATCTACTTAACTGGCTTTCATCTTTATCTTTACAGGGAACTCTCTCCCCGGCATTCCTGATCAACTTTACTGTTACTACTTCCCATCTGCCTTCAATCTACTTACCTGCTCCTGCAAAGGAAAGACAGTCAGTCGCAACTCAAGCGGGAACGATATTTTGTCGGGATCCTGATCGAGGAAACCAATTTGCCAGACATTGTTTGAAAATAAGTTCAGTATCAGACTTCAGTTGGCGAATCTTTTATTTAACATGATATCATAGAGAGTCCATACGTGTGGAACTGAGTTGCAAGTAAAAAGATTGCCTTTACATCTCGGTGCAGAGAAGTGTGTGAAACCTTGAGCGAAAAATGGAATTAGTTCTTAATGTTGTTTTCATGATTTGTGGCTCATCCGCTTGCATTCATCTCATTTGTGCAGCTGTGTTCTCTTTCTAAGGAGAGGTAGTGCCAAGCACGATTGGAAAACGGAGAAGCCCGCAATGTCACAAAGCTAAAGCAACATACAGCCTTGTAAACTTTATATTCGGAAATTTCAGCCACAGACAGAGACGTTGGAGGTCGGGGGTGGGGGGGGGGCGATGGTGGTGAAGAATGATTGATGCGTGGGAGATCCTGAATCGGGTTGGAAGGAGTGGGTTAAAGGGAAGGAGTTTGCGAGACCTGAAGGGTTGAAGGATTCGGAAGCACTTTAAAACGGTGCCACTGAAATCCCAGAATGCTGTGCGTGATGTAAAGCCTAAAGCCCTCTAGAACATCACGGTACATTTTTCTGGATTTTGACTCTCATTTCCCCACACACCCTGCTCCCACAGTCTTCGTATCCTCTGTCTCTCTGCCCAACCCCGGTCTCTTTCTTGCCCCGTTATCTCTCCGTACACCCCTATCTCGCTCTTCCCAACGCACAATAAGTGCCCTGCCCCTCCTCACAGTCTCTATCCCACCTCTCTCCACCCGACCGGTGCCTCCCCAGCCCTATCTTAGGCCTCCCTCCCTCACTCTGATCTGTCTACTCATCCGAAATCTCTCCCATCAATCCGACCTCCCTGACCACCCAGGGCCTTCTCTCCCGATCTGTCAGCGTTGCCTCCTGGCACGCCTCTACCCAAACACTCTCACACCTCCGTCCCTCTCTCCGTCTTCTCTTGTCTTCCCTCTTTTCTCCCGTCTTCTCCCACATCTCGCACCCTCCCTAATCCTTCCTCTCTCTTTCTTCCCTACTCACTCTCGCCCCATATTCCTAGCACAGTTTCTCATTCCACAATCTCTCTCGTACCTCTCTTAGTACTTGGTTTAATTCCTGTCTCTCTCATCCTCCAGTCCCCCCCCGTCTCACTCTCTCTCTCCCCGTGTCTCCCTCTCCCTCCATGTCACTGACACCCCGGTATTCCCTGCCCAGTCCTTTTCTCTGTCTCTCTTTCGTCTTGCCTTTCTCCCTCCCAGTCTCTCTCACCCCCTCCCTCTCTCTCTCTTCCGGTACCATTTGCACTCCGTCTTTCACCCTATTACTCCCTCCTACGCTCTCTTTCTCCTACCCGAGTCACGCACACGTTCCTCAGTCTCTGCCACAATATCGCTCCTCCCAGACTTCCACTTATCTCTTGCGCACAACAGTCTCCCTCTTGTACCATTTCCGCCTCAGTTTCTGTCTCCGTATCAGAGTCTCTTTCACCCCAGTCTCCTTGTGGAAACTCTGGCCGGGAGTGCAGGTGAATTTCTTTTTCAACAGTGTTTTCCTTTGTCTCTCTCCCATAAATCTGCGACTGGTGAAACACCTAGACAACAGCTGCCGTATGCGCATGCTCTCCCATCTCAGCCACTGAAGCTTGCACCTCCTGAAATGTTCTCATTGGTCTTGTACAATCTCTCTTCACTAGCCCCCTTCTCACACACTCACTCAGTTTTGGGCAATGCCTGCGTAAGGCAGATGTACAATTCTGCCATATTTTTGTGTGTGTTTGTGTCTGAGTTTCTTAAATGCCTGTGTCCTAAAGCACCTACACATTTAGCAGCAGACACCAACACAAACACACCAAAATACTCAGCCGCAGTTTGACGCGCGCACTCAGACATACAGACCGACACATACACACATCCGCGCGCAGACATACGGTACGCACACTCCGATATACACAAACTAACACACAGACAGATACACATATATACACACCAAACACAGACAAGCATGCACAGTATTACACACTAACACACACAGATCTGCATACGAAAAAGCAAACAGACACAGAAACCAGCAAGAACCAAGACAGACAGGATCAGATTCGCAACGAAATCCTACAGACGCACAACAGCCGCGAAGAGTCACATACAGAGAAACACACACATACTCTTTCTCTCTCTCCCCCTCCCCCTCGCTCTCGCTCTCTCTGTCTCTCTCTCCCTCTCACTCTCCCCTCTCTGTCTCTGCTCTCTCCCCCCTCCCTCCCTCCCCCTCTCTCCTCCTCTCTCTCTCTCTCTCTCTCTCTCTCTCTCTCTCTCTCTCTCTCTCTCTCTCTCTCTCTCTCTCTCTCTCTCTCTCTCTCTCTCTCTCTCTCTCTCTCTCTCAAACACACACAGAACACAAACAATGAGACGCACACCCAGTGGCGTACACACATCAGCCTCTATTTTCCGCCTCTCCAATCTCCGTCGTGTCAGTGTGTTATTATTAATACATACTCACCCCTAGCTTATAGGTTTCAAGTCACGGAGTAGGGTTCTGGGTGGGTCCTGATGAAAAAGGACACATGGCGCAGGCGGAGCATACATTCTCACGACGTAAACACATCGACAACTGTACTTCCTTCTCCGCCTCTCCAGCTCTCCGGCGTGTTCTTTAGCACTTTCGGTGTGCTGATTAATACATACTGAACCCCCAGCTTAGTCTGCTGACTTTGCAAGTCATGGAGTAGGATTCTGGGTGGGTCCTGGCCAGTTTCAGGGTGCTATTAATACACAATCAGCCCCAGCTTAGGGCTGCTGAGGTTGCGAACCACGGAGAAGGGATCAGGATCGGTCCTGGTAAGGTTAGTGCTGATAGTGTTTACTCATCACCACAGACAGGCATTTTGCTTTCGATGCTCTCTATAGAGACCTCCAGGCACAAACTACATCACGAGTTTATAATATGGAGGAACTTGGTAACAGTAGGTGATTCAGCACAATTTTACAAGCAACAAGAATTTACTTCAATGTTTTATGTCTGTCAAGTTGTTCCTTTGAAGTACATATTTCCAGTGGAATTACATGCAATTGATGCAACAGCTCCGACTATTCAGACACCTTTTGGGGGGGGGGGCAACTAATTAACACAAATGATTAAAAGCATCTGAGAAGAGAGGCCCCAATGTCCACGGTTAATGTTGTGAGGGCTAACACACGGACAGGTAGGGAATGTAGGGAGACGGATCATGTATAATTAGCGAAGATCCGTTTAATTTCTCATCATGGTTGGCACAGACACTGTGGGCTGAAGTGTCTGTCCTGTGTTTTAGCGTTTTCTGTTCCATGTAGAAGCAAGATTAATAGAAGGCAGCGATGTTTCGTTTACGGAGCAAACATGTATTTCAATGGTGATGAACGTAGACGTGTCTTTAACCCAGAGGAATCTTTGTATTCCAGAGATAGCCTGAGTTTAGCTTCTGATAATCGGGAAGGAACTATGAGGTTACATTCAAAGCAACCCGCCAGAAAATACTGGAGGAACTCAGCAGGCCAGGTAGCTTCTATGGAAAAGTCAATATCAGACATTTTGTACCGAAACCCTTCATCAGTCCTGCGAAACTAGAAATGTCAGAGTAAGGAAGTTGAAGGAAGGGAAGAGGACTTACAAGGCGGTCGGTGATTGGTGAAATGGAGAGTGGGGAAGGGGAAAGTAACGAGCTGAGAAGTTGATTTGTGAAAGAAGTAATAGCTGTAGAAGGAAAATTTGATGGGAGACGGTAAAAAACCATGGGAGAAAGAGACGTGGGTGGAGAAACAGAGGGAGTTGGTGGGCAGGTAAGGCGAGAGAGGGAGACGGGAATGGGGAATGGTGAAGGGTGAGAGCGATTATCAGAAGTCCGAGTAATCAATGTTCACGGTATCAGGTTTTGCCATGGAATATAAAGTTTTGGTTCTTCAGCTTGAGAGTGGATTCATCGCGGCAAGCTAAGGAAGCCATGGACTGCATTGCAAGTAGAATTAAAAAGTGTATGTTGATTTGATTTCCAGCATCTGTCGATTGTTTTCGTGTTTGAGGTTGCATTCAGATGAGATGCATTTCAGTTGGTGGAGAGTCAGAGTGGAGCGGCCGGTTAATCTTAGTCAAGCTGATAAACAAATCCCTCAACCGCTGGACAAAATAAGAGATGCGAACTGGGCTTGATGGTTTTTGAAACAATGTGTGATTTGCTGGAAGAATGCCGCTCCCAACGCACACACCTCAGTATCATCGCATTCCCATTGTTTGCAGTTTTACCATTAATTCGCTAAATTAATCACAATCCGCCACCGTGGGGATTGCACATGTCTGATGTAATCAGTTTCGAAATCACTTAGGCAGCTTCATCTCTAAATCTGTCAGAATATGTCCCTGCAGAATCACTAAATGGTATTAAAAACGCTCGGTGTAGGTTGCCTTAATATTTGATTCCGACAGATCGCCTGACGCACACGAATCACTGGACAGAGAAAATGGCTTCAATGTTGGCTAGTTACAGGATTGTGCAGAAAATATTGTACATACTCATTGGTGCCGTCGGAATTCCCGGTGAGTGGGCAGACTTTATATTCGGTATCCCGGCGCGTTAACCCTTGTGATCCTGTTTCTGATCATTTTGCAAGCTTCCAACTTGATGATCATTCCCCAGATATCTGTCAGAAATAATCAATATTGTCAATTCGACATGCTGATTTTTTTCATATTTAATGACAAACGAGACAAAACGCCTCTCTCTTCCGGCACAAGGGATCGGCAAGAACGTTTATCGTGTCTTCAATGACACCTTTACCAGAGTTTGACCAAACAGCTTTCCGGGAAGCTGTGAGAGGGGATTGTGTCCAGTGTTTGACCAGTGATGGGGACTGACAGCTCTCCGGGAAGCTGTGAGAGCGGATTGTGTCCAGTGTTTGACCAGTGATGGGGACGGACAGCTCTCCGGAAGCTGTGACTTGGGGCTTGTGTCCAGTGTTTGACCAGTGATGGGGACGGACAACTCTCCGGGAAGCTGTGAGAGGGGATTGTGTCCAGTGTTTGACCAGTGATGGGGACGGACAGCTCTCCGGAAAGCTGTGAGAGGGGATTGTGTCCAGTGTTTGACCAGTGATGGGGACGGACAGCTCTCCGGGAAGCTGTGAGAGGGGATTGTGTCCACTGTTTGACCAGTGATGTGGACGGACAGCTGTCCGGGAAGCTGTGAGAGGGATTGTGTCCAGGGTTTGACCAGTGATGGGACGGACAGCTCTCCGGGAAGCTGCGAGAGCGGATTGTGTCCAGTGTTTGACCAGTGATGGGGACGGACAGCTCTCAGGGAAGCTGTGGACTGGGGGCTTGTGTCCAGTGTTTGACCAGTGGTGGGGACGGACAGCTCTCCAGGAAGCTGTGAGAGGGGATTGTGTCCAGTGTTTGACCAGTGGTGGGGACGGACAGCGCTCCGGGAAGCTGTAAGAGGGGATTGTGTCCAGTGTTTGACCAGTGATGGGGACGTACAACTCTCCGGGAAGCTGTGAGAGGGGATTGTGTCCAGTGTTTGACCAGTGATGTGGACGGACAGCTCTCCAGAAAGCTGTGAGAGGGGATTGTGTCCAGTGTTTGACCAGTGATGTGGACGGACAGCTCTCCGGGAAGCTGTGAGAGGGGATTGTGTCCAGTGTTTGACCAGTGATGGGGACGGACAGCTCTCCGGAAAGCTGTGAGAGGGGATTGTGTCCAGTGTTTGACCAGTGGTGGGGGACGGACAGCTCTCCAGGAAGCTGTGAGAGGGGATTGTGTCCAGTGTTTGACCAGTGTTGGGGACGGACAGCGCTCCGGGAAGCTGTAAGAGGGGATTGTGTCCAGTGTTTGACCAGTGATGGGGACGGACAAC